>NW_027457316.1:0-136814 GCF_040206685.1 Ascaphus truei
GAGAGACACAGAGAGAGAGAGAGAGACACAGAGCGAGAGAGAGACACAGAGAGAGAGAGAGACACAGAGAGAGAGAGAGACACAGAGAGAGAGAGAGACACAGAGAGAGAGTGAGACAGAGAGAGTGCGACAGAGAGAGTGCGACAGAGAGAGTGCGACAGAGAGAGTGCGACAGAGAGAGTGCGACAGAGAGAGTGCGACAGAGAGAGTGCGACACAGGGAGAGGGACGACAGGGAAAGGGTGAGGGTGACACAGGGAGAGGGTGACACACACACACACACAACCCCCTCACACACAACACACACAACCACCCTCTCACACACACACACACAACCACCCTCTCACACACACCACACACACAACCACCTCTCTCACACACCACACACAACCACCCTCTCACACACACACACACACACACAACCACCCTCTCACACACACACACAACCACCCTCTCTCACACACACACACACACACACACACCACACACACAACCACCCTCTCACACACACAACCCACACACACACACACACACACACACACACACACACAACCACAACCACACACACACACACACACAACCACCCTCTCACACACACACACACACACAACCACCCCTCTCACACACACACACACACACAACACCCTCTCACAACAACCACACACACACACACACACACACACACACACACCCACACACACACACACACACACACACACAACCACCCTCTCACACACACACACAACCACCCTCACACACACACACAACCACCCTCTCACACACACACACACAACCACCCTCTCACACACACACACAACCACCCTCTCACACACACACACACAACCACCCTCTCACACACACACACAACCACCCTCTCACACACACACACAACCACCCTCTCACACACACACACAACCACCCTCTCACGAACACACACACAACCACCCTCTCACACACACACACAACACCCTCTCACACACACACACACACAACCACCCTCTCACACACACACACAACCACCCTCTCACACACACACACAACACCCTCTCACACACACACACACCACCTCTCACACACACACAACCACCCTCTCACACACACACACACACACACACACAACCACCCTCTCACACACACACACAACCACCTCTCACACACACACACAACCACCCTCTCACACACACACACAACCACACCTCTCACACACACACAACCACCCTCTCACACACACACACAACCACCCTCTCACACACACACACAACCACCCTCTCACACACACACAACCACCCTCTCACACACACACACACAACCACCCTCTCACACCCCACACAGCACCCTCTCACACACAACCACTCCTCACACACACAACCACCCTCACACACATCAACCACCCTCACACTACAAGAAACGGAGCCGGGAGTCCACTCACCAGAGGTATGTTGGTATCTGGGGCATCGGGGCTGTGTGGGGGCCTGCGGGTGTGTGTGGGGGCCTGCGGGGGACATCTGGGCGTGTGGGGGGCCTGCGGGGGACATCGGGGGCCGTGTGGGGGCCTGCGGGGGACATCGGAGCCGTGTGGGGGACATCGGGGCCGTGTGGGGGCCTGCGGGGGACATCGGTGCCTGCGGGGGACTGCGGGGGACATCGTGGATATGTGGGGGCCTGCGGGGGACATCGGGCTATGTGTGGGCCTGCGCGGGACATCGGGCTGTGTGTGGGCCTGCGCGGGACATCCGCACGGGCACGGCCCGATGGGAAACGCGCTGGATCCAGCAGCCAAGCAACCAACTTTGCGCCCCCCCCCCCCCCCCCCCCCCACCGGGTCAGACCAATCAGGGAGAGGATTTATTTATTTAAAAAAAAAAAAATTTTGAAAATGTTGGCGCGAGCAGGGGGAATTCAAAGAGCCGCAGCAGCCTAAATCCACACGCCACGGGCGTGTGGTGATCATTAATTGTCGAACACTGTGTATGTATATATGTATGTATGTATCTATGTATGTAACCTGTGGGGAGAAAAATGGAAGGGATTTTAAACCCTGCTCTGCCTAAAATGATAGGCTGATAGTAGTGCTACGGTGCTACATCCAGGATAGTTTATAACCAGACAGATGAACAAGAAAATAAATCCACTTTACGGTGAGCCTCAGGTACTGTGGTTAGAGAAATTGTTATATGAATTATAAATAAAACGTCATATTTTATTAGAACGTGTATAAACTATAAATGATGATAGGTAGTTGCGCTAATAGTTAAAATGTTGCCAAAGTCTAGGTGGTGTCAGTTCACTGTAGGCGCCTTTCTGGGAGCATAATGCTTCTCTTTGGTTAAATAGGGGACCAAGATCATAGGCATTTTAGTGAAATATATATATATATATATATATATATATATATATATATATATTTTTGTGTGTGTGTGTGTTCACCGGGTTAGTTCTTGTAATGTCTCCGAAGATTTATCATATCAAGAAGTGGACTATATATTTGAAAATTTGCCTGATACTTTTAGGATTCCTAGATTAACCTATAAGGGTATCTAGGTGCAAGTGGACCCTTTACTGTAGTATAATTGGGTTTAGCTTACACAGGCATTTTCCCTTAAAGCTGCAGTTCAGGCTTTAAAAAAAAAGAAAAAAAAATATATAGTTTTTTTTTACTTCAATAGTTTCATGTGGGCAATCTCTACTTACCTAAAGAACTGCATAGCTGCTGGTCAATTCGTTCTCCGTCAATTGATCGGCAAAGTTTGGCGACATCTTTAAATATGGGGAATGTTTTTCCTCTGTTTCTGTCCCTTAGTGGAAGCTCATGAATATTCATGAGCACTCCTGCACTGACATATGCAAGAAGGAGGGCAGGGCTCACAAAGGGGTGTGCCAGGACATGAAGGGTCAGTGCCTTAGTAAATGGTTGTTAAAATAGAACACAAGAAAATTGGTCTTTCAAAGTTGTTTTTTTAAAAACAGAAAATGCTAAAAGTATTTTTTCTTACGACAGAACTGATTTATTAAAAAAAAACCACACACATGCAGGATATTGCCTGAACTGCAGCTTTAATGAGAAATATATATATATATATATATATATATATATATATTCCCAATACACACACACACACACACACACACACGGCAGGCCAATTTAAATTGCTGTATCCATGAATTTCAATTCTTTAGCCACTGAAAGGGTTAACGGATTCCCAACTTAATTTTTCACTTCATTTTCTCTGGGAAACATATGGTTACAAAATGCCTTTGAGATGCATGAGTTGGTCAGACCTCCCTGTGTATGGAGCCCCTTTGAGACAGTTATCCTATGGGAGAAGGAGCGGCTCGGTGAGTAAAGACACCGACTGGCACCGAGTTTGAACAATTCTCGGTATCGGCTCCTTGTGACTTTGGGAAAGTCACTATATCTCCCTGTGCCTCAGGCACCATAAACATAGATTGTAAGCTCCACAGGGCAGCGCTATACAAGAACGTGCTATTATTATTGCTATTATTATTATTATAACTTCGCAGGCAACAGACTTACACATTAATAACATGAGAGCGCGTTAGATGAGCAGTGACAGGGCGGGATAGAAGCGCTAATAGTCTATAGAGCGGAGATAAGAAGCTCTTCCAGGCATAATATCGCAGCCCTATTCTGAACAGTAAATTAGCAGCGTCCCTGTATGTACAAATGCAGACAACGTTTCCCCCTAATTAGCGCCACCAATTAGAGACCGGAAGCAGCACCCACAATATATAGCAATCCTGCCGCAGTGACAGATATAACAGCCTGACACCCAAGTGACCATAGAGGATAACAGGCCAGGTATATCTGCAGGGTACCTTGCAGTTAGGAGGGGGGTCCCCGGCGGTTAGGGGGGCTCTGGTCTCTCCTCTGCTGCAGTCACAGATCCGGGTCACTGCTATTTTTCTAATGTTCTGATTTCTCAGGAAGTGGAAACACTGACTACATCCGGGTCACAGCTCCGTGTCCTACTGCGCATGCTCACACTAAGAGGATCATGGGAGTTGTAGTTTTTATAGTTCAGTACAGATTAAGTGACACATACTGTGTAGATCAGAAACATTTCCCAGAGACTGTGCTAGGGAAAGTCTCTCACAGGCCGGGCTGGGGCAGCACAGGCAGGGCTGCTGGTTTTGTCTGTGAATGGCAGATTGCGCTGATTTATCATTTACTAGCGGAGAGACCCGGCGTTGCCCGGGATGTAATGTTCCCGCTCCTCTCTCCCCTTCCCCCTCTCTCTGTTTGTCCCCCATTCACATCAATCCAGTCCCCCCCCCCCTCCCTCCTTTACAGCTTCATGCAGTGTGTGTGCGTCAGCCATTGTGTGTGCGTCAGTCAGTCACTGTGTGTGTGCGCGCGCGCGCACGCGCGCGTCAGTGAGTCTGACGCAGAAACACAAACACACAGACTGACTGACGCACACACACACACAGTCAGTGTGTACGTGTGTGTGTGCCTCAGTCAGTGTGCGTGCACGTCAGTCAGTGTGTGCGTGCGTGCGGCAGTCAGTCAGTCAGTCACTGTGTGTGTGTGTGTGCGCTGTGCGTGGGTGTGGGTGTGTGCGCGCGTCAGTCAGTGTGTGTGTGTCAGTGTGTGTGTGTGTCAGTGTGTGTGTGCACGCCAGTCAGTGTGTGTGTGTGCGCCAGTCAGTGTGTGTGTGTGTGTGTGTGTGTGTGTGTGTGTGTGCGTCAGTTAGTCTGTGTGTGTGTGTGTGTCAGTGTGTGTGTATGCGCGTCAGTCAGTGTGTGTGTGTGTACATGCGTCAGGGTGTGTGTGCGTGTGGCTGTCGGGTTGTGTGCGTGGGGCTGTGAGGGGTTGTGTGCGTGCGTCAGTACGTGCGTGCGTGTGTGCGTGCGTGCGTGTGTGTGTGTGCGTGCGCCAGTCAGTGTGTGTGTGCGTGCGTGCGCCAGTCAGGGTGTGTGCGTGCGTCAGTCAGGGTGTGTCTGCGTGCGCCTGTCAGGGTGTGTCTGTGTGCGTGCGTCAGTCAAAGGGCAGGCGTGGGGGAGGGGGTGGAGGGCAGGGGTAGGGGGGCTGAAGGGCAGGGGGGGTGAGGGGTGAAGGGTAGGGGTAGGGGGTGAAGGGCAGGGGTAGGGGGGGTGAAGGGTAGAGGGGGGGTGAAGGGTAGGGGGGGGTGAAGGGCAGGGGTGGGGGTGGTGAAGGGCAAGGGGTAGGGGGGGTGAAGGGGCAGGGGTAGGGGGGTGAAGGGCAGGGGTAGGAGGGGGTGAAGGGCAGGGGTAGGGGGGGTGAAGGGCAGAGGAGGGTAGAGGTAGGGGGTGAAGGGCAGGGTAGGGGGGTGAAGGGCAGGGGTAGGTGGGGTGAAGGGCAGGGTAGGGGGGTGAAGGGCAGGGGTAGGGGGGTGAAGGGCAGGGGTAGGTGGGGTGAAGGGCAGGGGTAGGGTGGGTGAAGGGCAGGGGTGGGTGGGTGAAGGGCAGGGGGTGAAGGGCAGGGGTAGGGGGGGGTGAAGGGCAGGGGTAGGGGGGTGAAGGGTAGGGGGGAGTGAAGGGCAGGGGTAGGGAGGGGTGAAGGGCAGGGGTAGGGGGGGTGAAGGGCAGTGGTAGGGGGGTGAAGGGCAGGCGGAGGGGTGTGAAGGGCAGGGGGGGTGAGAAGGGCAGGGGGGTGTGAAGGGCAGGGGCGGGGGGTGTGTGAAGGGCAGGGGCGAGGGGTGTGAAGGGCAGGGGCGGGGGGGTGAAGGGCAGGGGCGGGGGGGGTGTGAAGTGAAGGGCGGGGGGGTGTGAAGGGCAGGGGCGGGGGGGGTGTGAAGGGCAGGGGCGGGGGGGTGTGAAGGGCAGGGGCGGGGGGTGTGAAGGGCGGGGGGGGTGTGAAGGGCGGGGGGGTGTGAAGGGCGGGGGGGGGGTGAAGTGCAGGAGCGGGGGGGTGAAGGGCGGGGCAGGGGGTGAAGGGCAGGGCGGTGGGGTGAAGGGCGGGTGGGGGGGGGTGAAGGGCAGGGGGGGTGAAGGGCAGGGGCGGTGAAGGGCAGGGGCAGGGGGGGGGTGAAGGGCAGGGGGGCAGTTGTTTTTTTTTAAAACAGAAAATGCTAAAAGTATTTTTTTCTTAATACAGAACTGATTTATTAAAAAAAAAAACACACACATGCAGGATATTGCCTGAACTGCAGCTTTAATGGGAATTTAAATTGCTGTTTCCATGAATTTCAATTCTCTAGCACTGAAAGGGTTAACGGATTCCCAACTTCATTTTTTCACTTCATTTCTCTGGGAAGCATATGGTTACAAAATGCCTTTGAGATGCATCAGTTGGTCAGACCTCCTGTGTATGGAGCCCCTTTGAGACAGATATCCTGTGGGAGAAGGAGTGGGGGGGGGGTGGAGGGCAGGGGTAGGGGGGGTGAAGGGCAGGGGTGGTGGGGGGTGAAGGGCAGGTGTAGGGGGGGTGAAGGGCAGGGGTGGTAATGGGGGGGTGAAGGGCAGGGGTAGGGGGGGTGAAGGGCAGGGGTAGGGGTGGTGAAAGGCAGTGGTAGGGGGGGTAGGGGTTAGGGGGGGCAGGGGTAGGGAGGGGCAAGGGGTAGAGGGGGCAGGGGTAGGTGAAGGGCAGGGAGAGGGGGGGTGAAGGGCACAGGTAGAGGTGGATGAAGGGCAGGGGTAGGGGTGGATGAAGGGCAGGGGTAAAGGGGGTGAAGGGTAGGGGGTGGGAAGGGTAGGGGGGGGAAGGGCAGGGGTGAAAGTGAGGCACAAAATGTTGGCAGGAGTAAAATGTCCACACACACACACACACACAGATCCGAGGAGGCTGCTTGGCCCCCCCCAGCGGCCGGTGATGTAAGGGAGCGCCGGGGAGTTAAGGAAGCGTCGGGGAGTTAAGGGAGCGCCGGGGAGTTAAGGGAGCGCCGGTGATGTAAGGGAGCGCCGGGGAGTTATGGTAGCGCCGGGGAGTTAAGGTAGCGCCGGGGATGTAAGTGAGCGTTGGTGGCTGGGGTAGGAGGGCCGTGCCGCGCTTATCCTCCGTCTTTCCGGGAGCCGGTTGAGAGCGAGGGGGGAGGAGCCTGAAGTTGGCGGCAGGAGGACCGCGCTTCCCCTCCGTCCGGGAGCCGGTGCAGGGCGGCGCACGTGATGGGGGGGGGGGGACGGAGGGGAGAGGGAGTGTGTGTTAGTGTGTGTGTGTGTGCCGTCACTGCCTCAGACCAATGAGTGGTGTGCGGGGGCGGGCAAGCCAAGGGAGCAATCTCATTGGCCTGAGGCAGAGTGACGGGCGGGCCAAAGGTCGAATGTGATTGCCCCTAGGGACAGAACAGACAGACAGACAGATATACATACAATGGTTTGAGAAATATATAGATAGATTTTCCAAGTTCCAGCTGAGACAATAACAAGCCCCCCTTCTCCCCACACAGAACCCCGTTCCCTCACACAGAGCCCCCCTCCCGCTCCCCACACAGAGACCCCCCCCGCTCCCCACACAGAGATCCCCCCCCGCTCCCCACAGAGTCCCCTCTTCTTCCCCACAAAGCCTCCCTGCCCCAACACATTGCTGCTCCCCACACAGAGCCCCCACCCCCCACACAGAGCCTCCCCTGCCCCCACACAGAGACCCCCCTGCTCCCCACACAGAGCCCCCTTGTTCCCCCACACAGAGCCCCAGTTGGTATATGGGGACGGATTTCGGTGAGATATTGTTAATTTGAGGGAAATTTGCGAGGGTGAAAGTGGGACAGCTTGTGAACTTTGTATTAACCCTTTTCCGTAGGCAGGTCATGTGCTCACAGGTGTGACGTACGTGACATGGTTTAGACCAGGGGTGCGCAAACTGGGGGGCGCAAGAGCCACTTGAAAGACACCCTGCATCTCTTTAAACAAATCTTTTAAAGCCTTTGACGTGATTTGGCAATTTTCTCCTGTCTCTTGGTTGTGTTCTGTGTCAATAAAGTGTCCCACTTGCTGTTGTGGCCGATCTTGTTGTTCCTGTGCAAGCACGGGCGCCATCTTGGATTTCGAGAACTGGAGAGGCAGCTTTCAAGAGGTAACGGGACACTGAGGGGGTCGGTGGCTTCTTATCTTTTTTAGGGGGAGGCATCCCTGAAGGTTCTGCTGGCGGGGGGAGGTCTTTTCAAGAAATGTCAGACGATTTGGAGGGCTAAATCATCCGCGATCGTAGCGGAGTCCACGGAGCTGCTTCAGAGTGCTCCCATCCTCCTTTACGCTGCATGCGTGCCCCCCTATATTGTATTTTTAAACCCAAACCATACCTTCATTAACCCCTCAAGCACCAGGTGGATTGAAATACATAATATCTAATGATATCATGACTGGGGCATTAACCCCTTACCTACCAGTGATACAGGAGGGAGGGGGGAGAGAGGAGAAAGAGGTGGGAGAAAGAGAGGGGGGAAAGAGACGGGAGAGAGGGTTTGGAGGGGATAGAGAGACAAGGCAGAGACAGTGGAGTGTAGAGAGAGACAGATGGGGAGGAGAGAGAGACAAGGGTGGAGGGGAAAGAGACATGAATTTGGGGAGACAGTAGTGGTGGGGGGGTGGGGAAGAGGTGGGATAAAGAGAGGGGGGAAAATAGATGGGGAGGGAGGGGATGGAGAGACGGGTGGGGAGAGAGAGAGATAGGGTGGAGTGTAGAGAGAGAAAGACATGGGTGGTGGGTGGAGAGAGTGAGGTGGGGTGCAGAGTAAGAGGTGGCTGTGAGAGAGGTAAGGGGGAAAGAGAGGGGTGGGTAGTAGAGAGATAGAGAAAGAGATGAGGTGAGGGTGACATGAACTTACAATGTTAACGATCTGTTATTTTCCTCTGTTATTCTTCTTCATGTTTATTAAGCTCCATGATAATCATGAAGTGAGGGCTGGACTTCATCTCTCAAAACCTTTTTTTTTTTAATCTATATGTGTATAACAATGTCATCCATGGTTATTTTAACCTTGCTATTTTAATTTAATAAATTGCTCCTTCATTGCATAACCCTGTCATCCCTTGGGTAATACACCATTGCAGGTTCCCTGCATGTTTTGTCTTTTTTTCTTTCCTTTTCCTGAGGTCACTGTTCACAGAAGAGATTGCAAGTATATTCTTCAAACACCTCACCTCAGCGCCAGAAAAGATAATTTCCAGCTCTCAAAACCTGGATGATGTGAAGATGTTGCATGTGTCATGACACCAACATGATGACAACACATGACTCAGCTGAAGCGATTTGCGCACTTTGGACTCTGCATTATCTTCTCATTATACGACACAGTGGCGCACCTTGTGGGATTCGGAGGCTTTGGCTCCTAAAACAGTGGGGCGATCGAACTCCTGAGCCCATCAATGATCTCTATATTGAACTAGAAGCCGCAGTTGCGTTTGCATAGAACTGATAGTACATCAACAATTCAATATTTAAGCCTACCTGTGTGCTAATTAGTAACTTAACTGAAATAGTGCTAACTTTGTTGCTACAAGTGTACAGCGTGAAACCCAGTGATTTAGAGTGGCGCTATAACACAGTGATTGTGATCTTAGATAATATAAATAATATTAGTTGTGAAACTGAAAAAACTCTCAACCTTCCAGGGAATATACACAGATTCCCTCACAAAACGTTAGGATCCAGGGGGGGGGAAGGGAGCGGGATCGTCAGGAACACCCAGAAAAAAACATATACATAAAGATCATGGTGTAGTACAAAAATAAATGTGAGTCAGAACTCAGGAAAAACTTGGCTCTTGCGAATAACCTACTTACAAGAAGTAGAATAAAAGACAGCGTTTGTTTTGTTAGAGATGAGTATATAGGCTCCTCTGCTTAAGATCGCAGCATACAGCAGTCACTACTGATGGCAGACTGGATGGTGTGTCCGCCGGGGCTTTAGCTTTCACAATACAGCAACCGCATTCATACAGAGAAGGGAGGAGAACATAGTGTTTTACCAGGTAACACCAAACTTTATCATAGTAGCATAAAAGATGTGTACTCACAATATATCGTGTGAGCACAATCACATAAAGGTTTCTTTTAGGCGACAGAAACAGCGGCTCGGCAGATGGAAAGAAGAACGTCCTCCACTCCACTCAAAAATTCCCTCCTCGAGGGTGCCCCCTCGTCCGGTGCCAGATGGATGGCGTCTGTCGTCACTTCCTGGCCTGGGGGTGACGACTTCCGGTAGGAGCGGGAAGATCGGAAGGTTGGAAGGTTCGCCGGACCGCAGCTGTGCCTCTGGGGTTGGAGCAGGTTGTCAGACTGTCAGACTGTAATACAGCTGTACTCTGCTTCCTTCCTTGGCTCGGCTCAACGCGTTTCACTGCATCCGCAGCTTCCTCAGGAGCAATGATTATGTCCCCTAATGGGTGTTACTTAAATAGCATCTTCAATTAAGACACTAATTGAAAAAACACTTAATTAAATTACACACAGATTCTCCCACAAGGGTACACAATACTGCGATCAAAAAATTACGGCGCATAAAATACATATATTAATTTTATTCACTCTATTATAAGAGGTTCTAAAAGATAAAACATGTTAAAAAAACTAAAATCATATTAAAACTCAGATAATTAATAATTATTGGAGAGGGTCCATGTATATAGAGGGAGAGAGAGAAAAAACATGGATTAGTAATGGGAACGCAGGATGGTGTATATAAAATCAGACAACAGCATATTTTTATATAAAATTAATAAAATTTTAATTAAATTATTTACATATATCAAGATGAAAAAGTGCAAGTGCAATAATTAGAGGAAAGGTGCAATCTCAAAATACACATTAAGACCATTTGGTGTCAGTGTATTAAGTTTATGTACCCAGTACATCTCTCTTCTGCTTAAGTCTAAATTTCTATCTCTTCCTCTCCAATGTTGTGCTACATGCTCGATTGCGGTAAATTTTAATCCTGCTGTATTGGAGTTGTGAAATATAGAAAAATGCTTAGAGACATTGTGGGTCTGGACACTTCGTCTAATATTGCTCAGATGTTCTAAGATGCGTGTCTTGATAGCTCTTGTTGTTTTATCCACATATTGTAGCCCACATGGGCATTCAAGGAGGTAAATTATGTGATTTGAATTAAAATTCATGTATTGTTTTATTTTATACTAGCTGAGAGCCCCGGCATTGCCCGGGATGTTTGTGGTGTGGGGGGTGGCATTTGGGTGGGGAGTGGTTCACGCGGCCGATGGCGGTGTGCGGTGGTACTGCTGCTGTGGCTGTACTGATGGTGATTGTATCGGTGTGCTGATTTGGGAGGGTTTGTTGCTGATGTGGGGGTGCGGATGTGGGTGTGCCGATGGGGGAGGTGCGAAGGTGCCAATGTGTGGGTGCTGATGGTGTTGATGGGGGCTGGGAATGGTGGGGAGCCGAGAATGCCAGTGTGCTGGGGGGGCATGGGATACCGGTGTGCTGATGTGGTGGTGCTGGGGATAGTGTGTGTGTGTGTATACATGTTTGTGTGTATACATTGTATGTGTGTGTGTGTGTGTGTATAAGTGTGTGTATGTATACATGTGTGTGTGTGTGTGTATGTCTACGTTTGTGTGTGTGTACATGTGTGTGTGTATACATGTGTGTGTGTGTATACATGTGTGTGTGTGTATACATGTGTGTGTATACATGATGTGTATGTATACGTGTGTGTGTGTGTATGTGTACATGTGTGTGTGTATGACTCCATGTGTGTGTGTACGTGTACATGTGTGTGAGTATACGTGTACATGTGTGTGTGTGTACGTGTCTCCGTGTACGTGTGTGTGTCTACGTGCGTGTGTGTGTGTCTACGTGCGTGTGTGTGTGTCTACGTGTGTGTGTGTGTGTCTACGTGCGTGTGTGTGTCTACGCGTGTGTACATGTGTGTGCCTACGTGTGTCTGCGTGTCTACGTGTGTCTGCGTGTTTACGTGTCTACGTGTGTGTGCGTGTCTACGTGTGTGTGCGTGTCTACGTGTCTACGTGTGTCTGCGTGTTTACGTGTCTACGTGTGTGTGCGTGTCTGCGTGTCTACGTGTGTCTGCGTGTCTACGTGTGCCTGCGTGTCTACGTGTGCCTGCGTGTATACGTGTGCCTGCGTGTATACGTGTGTCTGCGTGTCTGCGTGTATACGTGTGTCAACGTGTGCCTGTGTGTATACGTGTGTATACGTGTGTATACGTGTGTGTGTGTATACGTGTGCCTACGTGTGTGTGTGTATACGTGTGTCTACGTGTGTGTCTACGTGTGTGTGTGTCTACGTGTGTACACGTGTGTCTACGTGTGTGTGTACGTGTGTGTGTACGTGTGTGTGTGTACGTGTGTGTGTATACGTGTGTGTACGTGTGTGTCTACATGTGTGTGTATACGTGTGTCTATGTGTGTGTGTGTGTGTATACGTGTGCCTACGTGTGTGTGTATACGTGTGCCTACGTGTGTGTGTACGTGTGTATACGTGTGTGTATACGTGTGTGTGTGTGTATATATACGTGTGTGTATACGTGTGTCTGTGTGTATACGTGTGTCTGTGTGTATACGTGTGTCTGTGTGTATACGTGTGTCTGTGTGTATACGTGTGTCTGTGTGTATACGTGTGTCTGTGTGTATACGTGTGTCTCTGTGTATACGTGTGTCTCTGTGTATACATGTGTGTGTATACGTGTGTGTGTGTGTATACGTGTGTCTGTGTGTATACGTGTGTCTGTGTGTATACGTGTGTCTGTGTGTATACGTGTGTCTGTGTGTATACGTGTGTCTGTGTGTATACGTGTGTGTGTATACGTGTGTCTGTATAGGTGTGTGTGTGTGTACGTGTGTGTGTGTGTGTGTACGTGTGTGTGTGTCTACGTGTGTGTGTGTGTACGTGTGTGTGTGTGTACGTGTGTGTGTCTGTGTATGTACCCCCCCCCCCCGGCCCTGCCCTTCACCCCCCCCCCCCCCCGGCCCTGCGCTTCACCCCCCCCCCCCCGGCCCTGCCCTTCACCCCGCCCCCCCGGCCCTGCCCTTCACCCCCCCCCCCGGCCCTGCCCTTCACCCCCCCCCGGCCCTGCCCTTCACCCCCCCCCTCCCCCGGCCCTGCCCTTCACCCCCCCCGGCCCTGCCCTTCACCCCCCCCCCCGGCCCTGCCCTTCACCCCCTCCGGCCCTGCCGCCATAGGACAAGGTCCGCCCCCATGTACGCCAATCTTTTTATGGGACTCTGGGAGGAACACCACATATGGCCCGGTGGCGTTCTGGGGGCGGACCTTGTCCTATGGCGGCGCTACATCGATGATGTTATTTTAATTTGGCGAGGTACCCAGGAGAGTTTGGACTCCTTTTTATCAAGTATAAACATAAATAAGTACAACTTACAATTTACCTCTGTCACAAGCAAAACCTCCCTCAATTATTTAGATCTTAATATCTATATAGAGAATGGTACGTTAAAAACTAGGTCCTACTTTAAGGAAGTGGACAGTAATAACTATATTTTACGCACAAGCTGTCACCAGAATTTATGGATGGACAATGTCCCATATAATCAGTTCAGGAGGATGCGTCGAAACTGCACTGACACAGTAGTGTTTAATGATCAGTGCAATATACTAAAGGAACGCTTTGTTGGGAAGCATTATAAGACAGACCTTCTGGACGCAGCATTTGAAAAGGCTAATTGTCTGAATAGAAAAGACTTAATAGTACCAAAAAATAAAGACAACACTCTCAATACAAATTTCGACACAGCATTTTTAACTTCTTTTAATAAAGAATCAAACAATATCAAGAAAATAATTAATAAACACTGGCATGTTTACTGAATGATCCAATCTTGAAGGATAATATGCCACAACACCCCAAGGTAATCTTCAAAAAAGCAAGAAACCTGAAGGGGATGATAGCGCCAAGTGCAATAAAAAAGCTAGAGACAAACAAGAACGGATGGCTCCAAAAATTGGAAGGGTTCTACGGTTGTAGTTCCTGCAAAGCCTGCGGACATAAAAATCAAGACAAAAAGAGATTTATGAGTAACAATAGAAATGAGGAATATAAAATAAAACAATACATGAATTGTAATTCAAATCACATAATTTACCTCCTTGAATGCCCATGTGGGCTACAATATGTGGGTAAAACAACAAGAGCTATTAAGACACGCATCTTAGAACATCTGAGCAATATTAGACTCTGTCGCAAGTGCTTATAGCAAGCGCGACCACGACAAAGCAAAAAAAAAATTTGGTAGCCGGTCAAATGTGATTTTTCAGAGACAATCGTCACATGTGACAATCTCTGAACCAATCAGTGGACTTGTCGCCAGCGACGTCGCTGAAAGTTAAATTATAACTTTCGCGGTTAGCGACGTCATCGGTCGCGTCGCCGGCACTATAAGCACGGCCTAACTCTGTGCCCAGGACATACCTGTACCTGAAAACGAGCGGTAACTCTCAATGTATCACTTCCTGGTAAAAAAAAAAGGGGTATGGTGTTGCACACCAATAATCAAAAAAAGGCGGAAAATACTTGGTTTTTAATACCGGTGCACCATGGTTCAGGGGAAAACCTGTCTGACGAGATCCTATGCATAAGTATGAATGGAAAATCCAGGGCACTTCGGATTTGGTATATGAATTTATTCTGTCCAAAGGCCCGACGTTTAATTTTGGTCAATAAAGGAATCTCCTTTTGTTTTCATAATGCTGCGATCTCGCACCTCGTTTCTGTTGCGAAGTGGGCAACTAGTTTCTTTTCAACTCTGGCTAATCCCTGTGTTGGCCTATTTAACAGATATAGCCAGGGATCCATAGGAATTTTGAGGCCCAAAATCCTCATTAGCCAATCTTTAATTTGTTCCCATAAAGGTACCAACTGAGGGCAGGACCACAGCATATGCAATAAGTCCGCTGGCTCTCCACATTGTTTGGGGAACAATGGGGAGTAACCTGGAACGAATTTTGATCATTTTAGTGGAGTGAGATACCACCTCATAAAGACCTTATATGCGTTCTCCTTTAGCATCGTGCAAATTGAACACTTTGGGGCTTATGCAGAGAGGTCCGGTAAGGGATAATTAGCCAGGTTTGCGCCAAAACTGTCCGCTTTCAAACAGATAGTGGCGAGAACTTGGCGGGGCAATTTAAATTCGGCAAACGTGTGGCGAGAAGCGTGATCTCGCCACTGCGAAATAACGCAAGATTCCAGTAGCTCCGATGCGCATGAACGCGCCAATCGGAGCTACTAAATGGCGCGTCTAGTTAAAATTTTGCCCGCCAACAAAAGTTGGCTGTATTGTGGGCAAATACCGCGCGGCTCTGAATGGCGAGTTTTACGTAGTGAAACTCGCCTAATTAGCCATTTCCTGCACACCGCGCTACGGAGTTCCCTGCATACCACACCAATAAATTGCAATCCTGTGGCGAATTTAACCAGTACCTCTCTGCATAAGCCCCTTTGTCGCTGCCATGAAAATCCCTTCCCACTCTTATTCTTCTAGCACCTCTCCCAAGTCTGTCCCAAAGGGACATATATTGCATTTTATGAGGGTAGTCTACGCCAGAACAGGTCACTTCCTAGTACATTTGAGAGGTTAGTCCTCTAGTGTCGGTTTCCAAAATACAGAGTTTTTCCAAGTTTATCAATGAGGGACGGAGTGTAAAGTTATTATAAAATGCTCGAACCTGGAGGTATCAAAAAAATTCAGAGTTGGGAATAGCTTTGTCGGACTTAATTTGTTCAAAAGTTTTAATTTGATTCCTACCCTCCAGATCCTTAAAACTACTGAACCTTTTCTGGTTCGAAACGACAAAATCCTTGCTATTCAGGCCCGGAGCAAAATCAGGATTATCAAATAGTGGGGTCATTAATGAGTGTTTAGTGGTCAAAGAGCATCTGAATTTAGAAGCCTCCCATACTGCTAGCGACTTGGTCATTGAGGAGAGCAGTTCACTAATGGACTTAAGAATTCTTTTAGGGTACCACATTAGCTTATGTAGTTCCAAAGGCGTACATATCCCTCCCTCCAGCTCCACCCACCTTTTACTGCCCGGGTCTGTGTGTCACTGTGACATTTGACATAATTGAGCCGCCTTGTATTATGACAAGCAAGGTACCACCGCCGCCCCCCATGTTGGTCTTCTCATGATCCAACTCTTGACTCTCAGTCTTTTATATTTCCATATGAATTTGGAAATCCGAGACTGAAGAGTGCAAATATACTTAAGCACCACCGGCTCTGGCAGCGTTTGAAATAGATACAGAATTCGAGGGAGCAAGTTAATTTTAATTGATTTTCCAAGCATAGATATACAGAAAAAAAACATTGGAGGATCGGTATTGGGAGAGGGGGAGGGGGGGGGGGCTCATGGGTTGGATACTTTAAAGAAAAGGGGATATTGGAGGGAGGAGGGGGGGGGTGAGCAGAATGGTGAATCAACAATTCTTAATGCTTTACATAATTGTGACTTAATATGCGTGAGCATTTTGGGACCGCTTCTAAGTCTGTAGTGGGGAACATCTCTGGGGGACCTGGATAATTGTATAAAAAAAAAAAAAACGTATTAGGTGACCTTGCGGGGAGGAGCGAGGGAAACTCCTGGCAAGTCCCTAGGAGAGGCATATAATTGGTCCCAAGGGGTTACAGGCTCAGGGAGCCCATCTTCTAGAAATATTGTATTGGTAATACAGTTCATATTCTACAAAGTAGAATTGCCATGACAACGGGACGCTACGTGACATGACGCTAGTGTTACGCAGCCATGGCAACATGGCATCATTTGATGCCACGCAGCCATGTTCACTGCGGTCGGAGGGGGAGTTGCAGCAGGATCTCGGGAGGCGCCGCCGCAAGCAAGAGAATTTTTTTTTACATTTTCTCTGGGTTAGCCTTCAGTAGAAGGTGGCAACCCTGCCTGGGACACCATTTCTTCCCCCATCCTTCATTTACAAATGCTTTCAATGTCTGCCCTTCACTGCTTTCATCACGCTCATTCATCCACCCCTCATCCTTTGATGCTCCCTCTGTTTAAAAACACATTTCATTTACAACATAACATGTTAAAAATATATAAGAATTGTCAAACAATGTTAGGTATTTGTAACATTTTATAAATGAAACGTGCAGATTTTTTTTTTTTTAAATAACATTAATGAAGCAGGGGGTCCCTGAGCTGAACCGCATTCATTTCAGTCCCTGCTTCCCGAGTTAAAGGCTACCGGGCTGCACCAGTCTGGAAGAGATGTGCAGTGAGAGTAGACAGAATCAGTCACTCTCTGCGCATCTCTAACAGGCGATCATGTGTATTTTTTTTTTTAATTCTTTATTTGTATTTCAGATTTTTAGAACAGTAAACATTCAACACAGTATAATACACTACAAAACAATTGACATTTTAAATGATAAAAACATACGTACATACAATCACAAAACAAGTAAAAATGAGATTAAAACAAAATCTAAAAACATGTCAAACCCATATTTAATAGTCCCAGTTGTAGGCATTATTCCCAATTTGGCAGATATTTCCTCTCAAACCTTTTCATACTATACCGTTACCAATAAACTCTGACCATGGCCGCCAGAGAAGCTAAAATTTTAACATTGTATCAGTTCTTATATATGATAATAAACACACAGATACCAAACAAGCTCTGAGAAACCACAACCATTACCACATTATCTATATGTATATATAAGTGTCAGAAGGAGTGCTAGTGTACCTCATTGCAAGCAATCGCTTCTGGCCTTTAAGTAGCAGGCAGTTGCTATCCAACTTTGCTTGTGCATAATAGTTGTACCTTGTCCCGTCTGAGCTCTGCTTTGCCTTTGTTTTGCCTGCCGCCTGTCACGACCCTGGAACTGGACCTAACTACCCCTTGTCTGCTTCGACCTCAGAACTGGACCTAACTACCCCTGCATCCCAGGCCAAAGTCTTTGTATTACTCCCTACCTCTGCCCTGCTGGTCCGTATCCTGTCCTGCAGTCAGCAACGTTACACGAGCCAAGTTGGATAGCAAATGCCTGCTACTTAAAGGCAAGAGGCAGTTGCTGGCAATGAGGTCCAAAGCGAGGCTTACGTCCTGTGAGGGCACAGATTGCCAAGAAGCAAGATGGCAGTGATTGCTTCGGAGATGATTTCACTTCCCGACAGCAGTCACCCTGGATGTTCGGGCAGATCCCTTATACCATAGCACTGACTGGTCCATGTCAGGAAAGGTCTTCTGTGACAATAATCATGACAGTATCATGTTACCTACCTTTTTTTTTTTTATTACTGTGGTATTGCTATGCTACCAGTATATTGACAAACCCTACTCTAAAATAGCAAATGGTTTATCCCCTGTATGAATCCTCTGGTGTGTGTGGAGATTGTCCTTCCGTGAAAAGCTTTTCCCACACTCACTACATGTGAAAGGTTTCACCCCTGTGTGAATCCTCTGGTGCTTGGAGAGGTGGCCCTGCTCAATGAATTGTTTCTCACACACAGAACATGTGTAAGGTTTCTCCCCTGTATGAATCATCTGGTGTGTGAGGAGAGACTCCTTCCGTAAAAAGCTTTTCCCACACTCGCTACATTTGAAATGCTTCACCCCTGTGTGAATCCTCTGGTGCCTGGAGAGGTGGCTCTGATCATTGAACTGTTTCTCACACACCTGACATGTGTACTGTTTCTCCCCTCTGTGAATCCTCTGGTGTGTGAGGAGCTGGGACTTCTGTGAAAAGCTTTTCTCACACTCTGTACATGTGTAAGGTTTCTCCCCTGTATGAATCCTCTGGTGTCTGCGGAGGCTTCCCTTATCACTAAATTGTTTCTCACACTCAGTACATCTGAAATGTTTCACCCCTGTGTGAATCCTCTGGTGGCTGGAGAGGTGGCTCTCAACACGGAATTGTTTCTCACACACCTGACATATGTAAGGTTTCTCCCCTGTATGAACCCTCTGGTGTTTGACAAGGTTTTGCTTTACACTGAATTGTTTCTTACACTCTGTACATGTGAAAGGTTTCTCCCCTGTATGACTCCTCTGGTGTTTGAGAAGGCTTTGCTTTTCATTGAATTGTTTCTTACACTCTGTACATGTGTAAGGTTTCTCCCCTGTATGAATCCTCTGGTGTTTGACAAGGCTTTGCTTTACACTGAATTGTTTCTCACACACTGTACATGTGTAAGGTTTCTCCACTGTATGAACCCTCTGGTGTTTGACAAGGCTTTGCTTTACACTGAATTGTTTCTTACACTCTGTACATGTGAAAGGTTTCTCCCCTGTATGAATCCGCTGGTGTTTGAGAAGGCTTTGCTTTTCATTGAATTGTTTCTTACACTCTGTGCATGTGTAAGGTTTCTCCCCTGTATGAATCCTCTGGTGTTTGACAAGGCTTTTCTTTTCATTGAATTGTTTCTCACACACTGTACATGTGTAAGGTTTCTCCCCTGTATGAACCCTCTGGTGTTTGACAAGGCTTTGCTTTACACTGAATTGTTTCTTACACTCTGTACATGTGAAAGGTTTCTCCCCTGTATGAATCCGCTGGTGTTTGAGAAGGCTTTGCTTTTCATTGAATTGTTTCTTACACTCTGTGCATGTGTAAGGTTTCTCCCCTGTATGAATCGTCTGGTGTCTGACAAGGCTTTTCTTTTCATTGAATTGTTTCTTACACTCTGTACATGTGTAAGGTTTCTCCCCAGTGTGAATCTTCTGGTGTAAGAGGAGATGGTCCTTCCGTGAAAAGCTTTTCTCACACTCACTACATCTGAAAGGTTTCACCCCTGTGTGAATCATCTCGTGCCTGGAAAGGTTGCCCTGAACAATGAATTGTTTCTCACACACCGAACATGTGTAAGGTTTCACCCCTGTGTGAATCCTCTGGTGCGATAGGAGTTTCCCCTTCCGTGAAAAATGTTTTCCACAGTCTGTACAGGTAAAAGGTTTCTTGCTAGTGTCGACACAAAGGTGTGTGATCAAATCCATATTCAGCGAGAAGCTTTCCCCACACTTACAACAAAGGAAAAGCGGAGCACTGCAGCTCCTTCTTGAATCACTCTCGTATATTTCAATCTGTGCTGTGAGCTGTACAAGGCCTGTAAATTCACCCTCATGTGGCACTGGTTCCTTGCATGTGTCCAATATGTGGTAGGAATCATTGGTTTTTGGCACCTCAGGGCTGCAGGAAGTGAAGCAGCTTTTGGACATGCAAGAGGTCCAGTTCTGCTCCTCGTTCAGGCAGTTTTCTAACAAAAGAGAACAAAAAAGACAAAGCTCAAATGTTTTCAATCTGTAAAGCAAATGAATAAAAAATACTTTGCAGAATTTACTTAATCACTACTACATTAACAAAATGTTCTGGTTACTCTATACCCATAGCTCTAAAACAGTGGCCCTTGGATATCCAAAACCCCCAATGACTTTGGTGGTGTTCCCCAAAGACCTGCAATATGTTTCTGGCAGTTCACACAGTTAATTTTGATAGACATATATGTATTCATTCCTGTATTGATTATATATGTGTACATTTACATTCTCCAAATCATAATTAACATTGAACTTGTCCATGAGAAGTAAAGTTAAGGGAATAGTGGTCTATCATACTAGTGAGTTAGTGCTATCAAGCCAACCCGACAGAAATATATAGTGTAAAGATACAGTTAGGTCCGGAAATAATTGGACACTGATACAAGTTTTGTTATTTCGGCTGTGTACCAAAATAAATTCAAGTTACAGTTAAATAATGAATATGGGCTTAAAGTGCAGTCTATCAGCTTTAATTTGAGGGTATTCACATCCAAATTGGAGAAAGGGTTTAGGAATTACATCTCTTTAATATGTAGCCCTCTCTTTTTCAAGGGACCAAAAGTAAATTGGACAATTGACTCAAAAGCTGTTTCATGGACAGATGTGGGCTATTCCTTCATTATTTCATCAACAATTAAGCAGGTAAAAGGTCTGGAGTTGATTCCAGGTGTGGCATTCGCGTTTTGAAGCTGTTGCTGTGAACCCACAACATGCGGTCAAAAGAGCTCTCAATGCAAGTGAAACAGGGCATCCTTAGGCTGCAAAAAAAAAAGAAAATCCATCAGAGAGATAGCAGGAACATTAGGAGTGGCCAAAACAGTTTGGTACATTCTGAGAGAGAAAAAAAAAAAAGAACGCACCGGTGAGCTCTGCAACATAAAAAGGCCTGGACGTCCACGAAAGACAACAGTGGTGGATGATCGTAGGATCCTTTCCATGGTAAAGAAAAACCCCTTCACAACATCCAGCCAAGTGAAGAACACTCTCCAGGAGGTAGGCATATCATTATCCAAGTCTACCATAAAGAGAAGACTTCACGAGAGCACATACAGAGGGTTCACCACAAGGTGCAAACCCTTCATAAGCCTCAAGAATAGAAAGGCCAGATTAGACTTTGCCAAACAATATCTAAAAAAGCCAGCCCAGTTCTGGAACAGCATTCTTTGGACAGATGAAACTAAGATCAACCTGTACCAGAATGATGGGAAGAAAAAAGTATGGAGAAGGCTAGGAACGGCTCATGATCCGAAGCATACCATATCATCTGTAAAACACGGTGGAGGCAGTGTGATGGCATGGGCATGCATGGCTTACAATGGCACTGGGTCACTAGTGTTTATTGATGATGTGACAAAAGACAGAAGCAGCCGGATGACTTCTGAAGTGTATAGGGATATATTGTCTGCTCAGATTCAGCCAAATTCAGCGAAGTTGATTGGACGGCGCTTCACTTTACAGATGGACAATGACCCAAAACATACTGCGAAAGCAACCCAGGAGTTTAAGGCAAAGAAATGGAATATTCTGCAATGGCCGAATCAATCGCCTCATCTCAACCCGATCGAGCATGCATTTCACTTGCTGAAGACAAAACTTAAGGCAGAAAGACCCACGAACAAACAACTGAAGACAGCTGCAGTAAAGGCCTGGCAAAGCATCACAAAGGAGGAAACCCAGCGTTTGGTGATGTCCATGCGTTCCAGACTTCAAGCAGTCATTGCCTGTAAAGGATTCTAGACAAAAGTATTAAAAAGGAACATTTTATTTATGATTGTGTTAATTTGTCCAATTACATTTGAGCCCCTGAAATACTGTAATGGAACTGTGTATGAAAATGGTTGCAATTCCTAAACGTTTCATACGATATTTTTGTTCAACCCCTTGAATTAAAGCTGAAAGTCTGCACTTGCATCTCGGTTGTTTCATTTCAAATCCATTGTGGTGGCGTACAGAGCCAAAATTATGAAAATTGTGTCAGTGTCCAATTAATTCCAGACCCAACTGTAGGTGGGAGAAATATACATGTGCATCTACACATGGCCCAATTGCTCCATTTTGTGTCTTACATAGTGGATGATGTTGAAAAAAAGACACACGTGTCTCTCTGCTTGCGTCTGTCGCTTCCTCTCCCTCTCTCCCCTCCCCCTCCCTGCGTCTCTTTCTCTCTCTCTGCCTGCGATAGAGGAAAAGGAGAGCGAGAGAGCGGGAAAGGAGAGCGAGAAAGGCGAGCGAGAGAGCGGGAAAGGAGAGCGAGAGAGGGAAAGGAGCAAGAGAGGGAGAGACTATATTGAATTGGTCAGTAAATTCCAGAGGTAAAATGGAGGAAGAAAAGTAGTTAGATGGTGGTTTGAGTAGAGAGTAAAATACAGAGAGGAGGTAGCGTGGGCTAGACTTGTGAGTGTCCATTACTGAGGAAAAGTAGCTTTGTTTAGCCTGGGAATGGGAACAGTTGAAACCAGATAGATTACATTTATAGGGGAGGGTGTCAGAGAGAGTATGAGATTTCCTCTAGGGTCACTCAGAGGAGCGAGTGCAGGAGCAAAGAATGTGTGTATGGTAGTTTTGCCAAGTTCTGGGGTTAAAAAGGTGAGAATGGCAGAAAAGTGGGGCATGTAGAGCATGAAAGGAAGATTGGGCACATTCTAGTTCATGACAAGATTTTGGAGGTCAGTAGAGTAGCAGAGTGGAGAGGGAGGACAGCAAAGTGGAGTTGAGACGTTAGCTTAATGAAACGCTGGTCTCTGCAGAACTGAGGGGTAAATGGAGGTGAAGAAAAGGAGAATTGAGAGAGAGTAAATGAGAAGAAGTGATGGTCAGAGAGGGGAAAGGGGAGAAGAGAGAATCAAAGAGAAGCTTCTGCATTATCTTCGCATTTAGCGTCTGAGAGCACAGGCAGAATACACTGGTCAAACAGTGGAAGGAGCCCTTGAAAAACTGTTCTGTTTTTCTAAATGTATTTCCAACCTTTATACTCGTGTGAGACATATTGCTCCTGTAACTCTGCTGCATGGAGCTTGTTACAGAATAAATCAGCAGGCCTAGGGGCTTCCTATGAGAGGCAATTAACTCTGAATATTCCCTAAAGGTGACCATACTACTTGTAACAAGATAACCTTTGATTACCCCAAAGTATGTTATAGTTCTCACCATCGACAGTAAATGAAACTATTTCACTCTTTATTGTGGTTAGATGATCCTCAGGGTTTGGTTCTTCTTTCTCAGACTTAATCTCTAACGTCTCTGGTACAATCACTGGGAAACCTGCCAACAAGAAAAGGAAAATCCATCATGTAAAGCTGGGAGTGGGAACTCTTCTTGTGATATCACTATACAGAAATACTGTATACTGATTCCTAAGGGGAGGGGTTAGGTAGCTGATTGTACTTTATTATTTTTTTTAAAATCTGTTTTTTCCTTTATTGGTATCGTGCAAGGTACATACAGGTATAAACAACATTCACAGCTTAGTAGGAGGTTTCGGAACAATGGGACATGACTGCGAAGTACAATGAGATACTCAATAAACCTTTTTCTTTCCTTATTTGTGGAAAAAAGATGGGGGAGGACAAGGGACGGGTGGATAGTTGGGAACGACAAGGGGATGAAGAGGGGGGGGGGAGGGATGAAGGGCAGGGCTGAATGGGGCTCACGGCTTTTTTAGACCAGGGGGTGTCATGTTTGGATCAGAGCTTGTAGTAGTGACGAGGCTCCTGAGCCTGGCCTGGGTTCTCAGGTTTTATAGAAGTGGTGCATTCTCTGTCTGCTAAAACAGAGATTGTACTTTATTATTAACCCAGAGTGATTTTACCCCCCGAGTGCTGAAAACATGTTTATGGTGCTACCAATGTTCAAACCTCAATAATGATAACACTATTCTCAATATAACCTTAGACAAATTATGTGTTTGTTTGCTAATAAAACGTATAATTGTATCCATGCTTTAATGTTATTCTCCTCAATATTGTAGACATTTCAGTCCATTTTTAAAACAAATCGAATAGAAGACAAGTGAGGATACAAGGTTACTTACCACCAACAGGAAATGAATCTATTTCTCTCTTTATTGAGGTCACATGATCCTCAGCGTTTGGTTCTTCTTTCTCCGACTTAATCTCTAATCGCTCCGGTGCAACCGTTGGAAAACCTGGCAATAAGAAAAGGAAAACCCATCATGTAAAGCTGGGATTTGGGGCTCTTCTTGTGATTTCACCTTCTCTGATATTGGTATAATATAATACCCATCATAAAGAAATGTTTTACTAGCCGTTCTCGCAAAAATTGACAAATATAGTTGAAGACATATTACATTTTACCGGCTGGTAGATCTATAAAAACATAAGATTAATTTGGGTGTTTGACTCATGTTAGCTATGGCACACCTGTGAGCACGTGACCTGTATATGGGACAATGGTTAATACACACAGCTATCTAGCCAATTCACTTTTCTCCATGCATGGTCCCTCAAACAAACATCTCCCCTCAATCCGTCCCAATATACCATCTGACATGAAGGGCACACTTGTGAGCACGTGACACCAGGGTTAACACACACCACTAACTAACCACCTCACCTTTCAGCTTCGCAAGGTACTTCAAATCAGTTCATATTTACCGTGACTCCGTTACAATATATATTTAACCTGCTACCACCCCCCCCAGAGGAATGATTAAATGTACGTACAGAGTCTCTGGTCTGTTTATTAAGGAAACGATACACCTAACCGTGCGCAGTGGGAGGGAACACAGATACGAGATGGAATGTCCAAATAATTGACATGGCGTCCTAAACAGTGGCTTTGGGATCTAGCCACCTGGAGGCGAAATCGGCAATTTTTGTGTGTTATGGAAGCCATCAAGTCTATCGATGGGTGACCACATCTTTGTACTACAGCAGTACTCCGCTTTTTGGTGATCCGCTGATACGGCGGCACTGAGAAGGGGGCCGCCATGTTGAATTAAAAAATTGCGCATGCGCAGACCGCCGGTTGCGCGCGCAGACCGCAGGTCGTACATGCGCAGAACGGCAAATGCCGGTTTGCGCATGCGCAGCACTGAAAATCGCCGGATCCATTTTCCAGTGATTTTCACTATACGGCGGGCCTCTGGAACGGAACCCGCCATATACCCGGGGCCTCTGGAACGGAACCCGCCGTATACCCGGGGCCGCTGGAACGGAACCCGTCGTATACCCGGGGCCTCTGGAACGGAACCCGCCGTATACCCGGGGCCTCTGGAACGGAACCCGCCGTATACCCGGGGCCCTGCTGTATGTCCATGAATATTTGTGGACAACTCCCATTCTACCGCTAGGACAGAATGTCTGCTCAAGAAATCTGCCTTTATATTTTGGTTTCCTGAAATGTAAGTTGCCGAAAGATTGGGAAATTGCCTTTTCCACCCATCTCAGGATCTTTGAGACCTCTCTCAGGGCTTGTATACTTAGTGAGTAATGTTGCTCACATATATCTCTGATGAAGCATTGGCAAAACATGTTAGACTTTTGGACTTACTGTGCCACCATAGCTCTCTACAACGTGTGACGTGTGGTGAGGATTCCCTCGTTGCTGAAGCTATTGGCTGCTGGCCCTGCAGTTACTTGTATGCGAATAGGAGTGTGAATGAGACACTCCTGCTGTAATATCTCCTTCCGGCACCCCTGGCCGTGCACAAGGTACAGGGGAGAAGGAGAGGTGCAGTGTCCCGCCTCAAGGAAATCGGAGGTGACGTGTGCGGTGGACACAGCGGAAGGGGACCGTGGACTCTACACTATGTGAGCAACATTACCATGAAAGCAAAGAGTTACTACCACACGCCGGGAAGCTATCCAAAAACGCTGTGTGTGATTATACTGGCTGTAAGTGCAATAATGTTCTTAATCTAGTCTTTTGTAATAAACTTATTGTGCCATGATCTTTTCTTTCTTTTATTTCCATTGCAACTTTATATGTATTGGAGACCTAACCTGTCTTGATTAACCCCTCACACTCCGGATAGGAAAAGAATTACAACACAATCTATGCAAAATTGTAAGTGCATGAATTCATGAATTTATGAACTTTAGGGGATAATTAACCTGTATTGATACATTACTATCTTGTCTTATTTTCTCTTCTCTTATAAACGAATATACGGAACATGTTTGAACAACGGAACAAGCAATTTGTTCCCAGCACTCGACAAAATGATTGAAATGAATGTCAAGCTAAGAGGTTTTTTTTTTTAACTAATATAGAAGAATGATACAAGGTAAACAGCAGCATATATCCATGATACGCAAATGACTGCTGAGGACGAAATAGCAGATCAAAATCACATACTCTAGTGTTACAAAGTACTTAAAACGAAAAATCCCAGGTGATGGGAGGGAAACACAGTGGGATAGAGAAAAAAGGGGAGGGGAAAACAGGGGATAAGGGGGAACGCGTTCCGGGGCACTTGGACCCTTCTTCTGGCTCGTTCCCTTAGATCAATCCGATTACTTCCCTTGTCCCTGTCAACTAACAAGTGTTCCCTATAACGTGAATAGAACATCAATGAATGCAAAAACAGTAGTAATGTCTATAAATAGAAACACACTAATTGTGTCTGACACTATCTCTATACAAACAGGCTGTCCAACAAAGTGTAGTATGAATACTCTGACTCTTGACCTTGTCTCATAAAGTAGTAGTAGGGCACTCTATTCCCTAAAGAAACACAGTAAACACGGAATGAATCAGCTTGAAGATAATGTACTAATAGCCTGGAGAACCACTGGACTATAATGAATAGTATTGCCATACACACAGAATAACATTGGAGGGAATCGGGGTCCCTCCATGTTCCTGTGCTCCGTTCGGATATTTACCTTTTTATGCTTCATTTTTTAGGTGCTGCTAAAAAACTTATACTTTCTATACTTGAGACAACGCGCCGGAGGATATCTTTGCCCCCATTTGGAGCGACGTGGGATCTCTCCTGGGTTCTGGCTGCTGAACCTAAGTATATCTATATTGGTCTCATTGCCTTCCTCCGTAATTAACTCATTTATATTAGGTTAGTGTTTAGCGCTGCTTTTTTCCTTTTGTTCTATAAACCCCAGGCCTGGTCATGTGTTTAATAGGCAATAAAAACAATTCTTGTATTTTTAATACAATTTGTAACCGACGTTTATCTCTCGTTGCCAGATTGACTAAAATACTTGATCATTACTGCCATATTTATTATAACTCCCATAACTGCAAAATAACCAGATATCCCCTCCTTGCAAATTTCAGAGCCATCAAAATATATACAATACTCACTTAACAAGCATGGATCCATGCTGGTAGTGAGCAGTGCTTCTCTGTCCATGCTGGGAGTGGGCAGTGCTCCTCTGTCCATGCTGGCAGTGGGCAGTGCTCCTCTGTCCATGCTGGTAGTGGGCAGTGCTCCGCTGTCCATGCTGGTAGTGGGCAGTGCTCCTCTGTCCATGCCGAGATAAGATGGTCCTTGATTTAGATTTGGTGGATGCCAGCTGTACCTGTATAAAAGAGAAGAAATGTAATAAGTAAGATCTGTTTTATTGGATAAATATACAGTATTTAGTGTGAGCTTTCACACCTAAAATTATTAACACAAAACAACCCCAAAAGGAGTCAGAGAGACAGGGACACCAACACCCACATCTGGTCCTTCCTCAAACAGGAACCTAATTTCAAACACTACAAAATACATTAATGGCTCAGGATTGCTATAACATAACCATCTAGTATAGAGAGAGTCAGGGATCAACAGCTATAAGAATAGCAATGCCCTCCTAGTGCAACATAGTAACACACTGTACAGTGCTATAGTATAAATAAAAAAGCAGATTAATCTGGTGCTCCCGTTTGGCATCAGAGCATCAGAGAGTCTTTGATGTATTTACGTACGTATGTGACCTGTGGTGAGAAAAAGGAAGGGATTTTAACCCCTGCTCTGCCTAAAATGATAGGTTGATAGTAGTGCTACGGTGCTACGGTGCTACATCCAGGATAGTTTATAACTAGATAGACGAACAAGAAAATAAATCCACTTTACGGTGAGCCTCAGGTACTGTGGTTAGAGAAATTATTATATGAATTATAAATAAAACTTCATATTTTATTAGAACGCATTTAAACACTAAATACGATAGGTAGTTGCTGTCACGGTAGCTTATGACAAGATATAATGAACACCAAATATCTGGGTTGAACTGAACGAGGCTTAGATATAATAAAATATAATTTATTCCTTAAATAAGTTGAACACAGCAATATAGTACAATTAACAGACAAGAAGATAACACTTACTTAGGGTTGGGGAATGGAGAAGTATCCAATAGCAATTCTCCAGCAGTCCAGTGACATTCAAGATGGAATCAGAAGCACAACTCCAGCAATCCAGCACAACTAAAAACTGTAGGGTTGACACAGTTTATATACCTGTGCAACCCTATTCTTAACATTGAACACAGCCTATTGGTGAACAATTATCTGTATCCACTCTCTAATGTTGAGACACAGACTAACAGTCTAACCCATGCCCTCAGGTAACAATTAGACTGGCAGAGTTTGTTGATTGACTAATACTTAATCCCTAGACATTGGGTAACAATCAAGGCAGTTACTTTTTGATCACCGTGCTTAGGCTACTCAGCCGTCTGCCCTTCATGACCTATTAGCCTAGCAAATGGCGTCTGCATTTTCAGAACAGATCCAAAATAAGATACATATACACTTTAATATCTACACATATTAATAAGTTCCATTCTGGTGGGCTCAGTGGGTCGACCTTTGCCAGTTTAAATGCCTACAGTGACTCCACATATTGGCCAAATATGAACTCTCTGCGACCTCCAGAACTGGAGATACAGAAATGCACTTTAAAACATTAAAATACATGCTTATAATGAAACATGGGACCAGGGGAACATACATTTTCAAGGTACAACAAGGTGCAAACCTCATCCCTGGACCGCAGTCCAGTTAACCCCTTGTCTCTCTGGTGAGGTCAGGGGATGGCCATATGGGGTGCAACCCCTTTAATACCGGGCCACCCCCTTTCTCCCTCTACAGTTGCGCTAATAGATAAAATGTTGCCAAAGTGTAGGTGGTGTCAGTTCAGTGTAGGCACCTTTCTGGGAGCATAATGCTTCTCTTTGGCTAAATAGGGGACCAAGATCAGTCATTTTAGTGGAATATAATTTTTTTTTTTTTGCGTGCTGACAGGGCTAGTTCTTGTAATGTCTCCGAAGATTTATTCATATGAAGAAGTGGACTATATATTTGAAAATGTGCCCGATACCCTTATAGGTTAATCTAAGAATCCTAAAAGTATCTAGGACCCTTTGCTGTAGTATAATTGGGTTTAGCTTACACGTGTATTTCCCCTTAATAATGGGAATATAGGTACTTGTGTTGAAACCTCGCTATATGTGTGCGACAGGCCGATTTAAATTGCTGTATCCATGAATTTCAATTCTGTAGCCACTGAAAGGGTTTAAAGATTCCTATTGAAATACAGCGGTGCGCAAAGTGGGGGGTGCGACCCCCAGGGGGGGTGGGAGATTTTGCTGGTTAGTTGCAGAGGTCCCGCGCTCTTCCCCCAGGCATTTACATGCCGGGGATCTCGTGAGGCCTCTGCAACTGTTTACTTATTGGGATTCAGGGCTTTGTGACGTGTCAGGTACACGAGGGAAGATGGAGTGTGTTGTGGACTAGCACAATGGTGATGGCAGCTTCTTGGTGCAGCAAGGTAGCCAAGCTTGGGTAGATAGGGTAGAAGTAAGGTGGGGAGGGAGGGAAAACAAGAAGGGGCTAATGGTGTAGTAATATATATATATATATAGTGTGTAAACTTAGCATTGCATTTGATTTATGTATCTATTTCCAGCATTTGCTTTGCATCTCATTCACCACTAGGTGGGGCTGTACTAATCCACTAGGAAGTGCCGGCCAGTCTCTTTTTGTGTTACTCTGCGACACGTCGCCATGTCAAGATATGGTTACAAAATGCCTTTGAGATACATCCGTTGGTCAGACCTCCCTGTGTATGGAGCCCCTTTGAGACAGTTCTCCTATAACTTCACACCCACAATATATAGCAATCCTGCCGCAGTGACAGATATAACAGCCTGACACCCAAGTGACCATAGAGGATAACAGCCCAGGTATATCTGCAGGGTACCTTGCAGTTAGGAGGGGGGTCCCCGGCGGTTAGGGGGGCTCTGGTCTTTCCTCTGCTGCAGTCACAGATCCGGGTCACTGCTATTTTTCTAATGTTCTGATTTCTCAGGAAGCGGAAACACTGACTACATCCGGGTCACAGCTCGGTATCCTACTGCGCATGCTCACACTAAGAGGATCATGGGAGTTGTAGTTTCTATATTCCAGTACAGAATAAGTGTCACATACAGTGTAGAACAGTAACATTTCCCAGAGACTGTGCTAGGGAGAGAGAGTTACTTCTGCATGTAGATGTGGATACTCCTCTTGGTCCTTAATATACCGCAGTAAAGCTGCTTCAGTTCCTCCCTTTTGGCCAATGCTGATATGAAGGAGGTAACCTGGATATAACATTTATTTATTTATAAATATAACCCCTGAGGCTGTAATAACACTAAAGTACTCACATTTATACACACACCTGTTGTCTCTGTGTCTCTCACAGGCAGGGCTGGGGCAGCACAGGCAGGGCTGGGGCAGCACAGGCAGGGCAGGACTGGGGCAGCACAGGCAGGACAGACTTTGCCGGTTTTGTCTGGGAAGTGCAGGTTGCGATGATTTTATCATTTCATTTCTTTTCCAAGTTCCAGCTGAGACAATAACAAGCCCCCCCACTCCCCACACAGAGCCCCCCCCCTGCTCCCCATACACAGAGCCCCCCTGCTCCCCATACACAGAGCCCCCCTACTCCACACATAAACAGAATCCCCCCCACTCCCCACACAGAGCCCCAGTTATATGGGAACGGATTTCAATGAGGTATTGTTAATTTGAGGGACCTTTGCGAAGCTTAAATTGGGACACGAAGGGTGGGTGGTCCACAGCAGTTGGGGAGTGGGAGGGACCATGATCTCTCCTATTCTGTCTCTATGTTCCATCTGCTGCAGTCAGAGACTGTACTAGGGAAAGTCTCTCACAGGCAGGGCTGCGGCAGCACAGGCAGGGCTGGGGCAGGACAGGGAAAGCAAAGACAGGACTGGGGCAGCACAGGCATGGCAGGGGCAGCACAGGAGACAGGTGGGCATCATTTGCACTGTTGCCTCACGGCTGGAGAGCGGTGCATGATCGTCGCGTGAGCGGGGGGCGGGACCAAGCTCCGCAGAGATGCCAGAAAACCTTTGTGTGCGCGCGTGCTCTGTAAGCGGCGCGGAGGTGTGTGGAGCAGGAGGAGGAAACACGCTGCGAGGGACGTGTTCCCCCGATTCCTTACACTAACCACCCACCCCCGGGCAAATGGCTAATATTACTTTTGTGATGGAAAAAAAAGCCGTGGCCCCGACATACCCGAGGGTCGAATGCTGAAGTAGTTTGAAAGGGACCCTATCCGGTTCCGATGATAAAGATCAAGAATCTAAGGCTGAGCTACAGAGGTGTCTGTCCACTGTGAATGCTATGGAGAAGATAAAGCATCTTATGCAGAGTGAGTTGGAGCAGGGGTGCGCCAACTTTTTAGTTCGTGCCCCCCTCCTTACCTGCTCTCGGGCTCAACGCGTCATGTGACGAGTTGCCATTTGACCCAGATGTGTAATTTGACGTCACGGCGACGCGTACGGGAAGAGCCAGCAGAGAGCAGGTACGTGAAGATGCAGAGGCCTCGCGCCTCTCCCCGCATTTAATTTACATGCCTGGGGGAAAAGCACGAGGGGCTCTGCTACCGCGCACCCCCCTTAAAAAATCCCGCGCCCCCCTAGTTTGCGCACCACTAAGTTGGAGAATGTGGATAAGGGGCAGCGAAAATCTGACAAAATGATTGCTGACTGGAAGCAGTGCTATGAGATCTCTCAGAAAGAAGGTCACCATCTCAAAATAGAACTCGAAGTTTCACAGAAAGAGGTGCACACTCCGCAGAGAACTGGAACTCTAACGACATGAGGTTCGCTCTGTCAGCACAGAGGTCTGTAAATTGAAGGATGCTAATGAAAATATCCTGATTTTGAGACTGTAAAAAGAGAGAATACAAGTCTGAAAAACAAAGTTTCAGATTTAACTGACCAGATCAGTGAAAGGAATGAAAAGCTTGATGAGTTAGAAACAATTAAGAAATTACTTGAACAGGAAAAGTTAGAAGAATGCAGAATTTAGAAGGAATGCTGCGAAGAGAACTTGACTCCGTGGAACAACGCCCACAAGCAGAGCACATACTGCAGAGCCAGCTACAAGATCTGCGTACACATCTACAGAAGGCTGAGGAGAAGCTACAAACTCTGAGAAACCTAATGCTTGTTGGGAGAAAGGGATAAGAGAAGCCATATGCTCGAGAGGCGAGAGGGAGAAAGGGATTGGAGAGGCCTCATTTTTCTGCGGAGCTGGAGGAGACAGATCAAAGAGATGTGATGCTTCAGAAGGTGGGTCAGAAGGGTCCAGAACAGTCTGATGCTTGAGGAGTGGACTGGGGAAGAAATGGACCGGAGAAGCATGGTTCTTGGGACTGCATTCCATATCCTCTGAAGTGATGGGATCCTGTCGTTTGGAATGTCATGTGAGGTCATTTATGACATGATGTATGATGACATCAGCAAAGCATGGGGGGGCGTTAAGGTTGCGTGTCATACTTTTGGAGGGTTTGCTTACAAGCTTTAACTACACTTTGAAAAACACTGTTAATGTAATATTTATATATTTAAGACTAGACCAACGCATATAGTTGTGTTGGGTTATGGCTTAATCACCCCACAAGCTAGGTTAGATAATTCACTCGCCCCAAGGAACTTATCCAAATGTTTTTGTTTTACTAACAAATAACTACCTAGAAACACCAAAAAAGCGGACCTGCACTATTAACCATCAGTCTTCAAAATCCAGGGGCAGCATGGAGGCGATGAGATGGTGACAACTCACAACATCTACTACATAATGTTTTTTATGCTTTTACAAATCGTACACAGAATGAGTATGATTCCTATCTTTTAAACAAAGTTTTTACTATTCAACCTGTACAATGGTTTCTATTTCTGTCTTTCACTGAGGCACCAATTATCTGACTCCCCTACACAAGGAGAACATAGGCACAGTCTTGGACCTGCCTATTTTATATCTACTACACTGTGAGTAGGCACTCTATATGAGCCAAAACATACATATGACCTACAACTATTACAAGACACCTGCACTTAGATGCCATTTTGTTTCTTCTTTCTCCTGTTGATTTTCTCCCATGCTTCCCCTGAATTTTGAAGACTATTTGATCTTAATAGGGATCAGAGAAGACAGCCGATACCAGAGGGTTTGAGCAGAGGTTAACAACTTAATTATTTCACATATTCACTTTCACTGTATGAACTATTTTATTTAAAATATAGACACAGTCACAGAAGCAACACAATATTATTGACTTATCACTATTTTTCACTTGGTTCACTGATTCTATAAACACTTAATACTGTGGGAGCGCCTATTAATCACATTGTTGTTTGTTGTTTCTAGTAACCATCAAAGTCATATAGAACAGTAATTATACAGCTAAATGCTACGGTGGTGTGTCAATGCTTCTCTGGAGGTACAAATAAATTATATAAACTAGAAAAGGTCATACACAGGTGTGACCAGAAACGTCAATAATTCAAGGTACTCAGAGTATTTCAACATATTAATCAATCATTTATTACATGGCACAATACAAATAAGAGAAACAATCCATAGCCTAGCACAATAAATGCCTTGGGCAGTTTGAGTTTAGATGGAAGAAAAAAAGGTCTTTTAAAAATATATGTTAATTCTTGGTGTACTAGATAATTAAAACACTGAATATTTTAATGGTACTATTGTGTTGGTTGGGGCAGCCTGGCAAGGAAATGAAAGGTTACGCCTGCTGGTTGTCCCTACCTGTCAAGAAGCCGGTTCTAAGCTGTAGGCTTACGTGGCCATTTTATTGCAGCCAAAATGGCTTACACCTTGTATATTATGTCCCCCAATAAGATAGGGAAATATACTGTGTATATTTTACCATTGGGATTTGTAAGACTCCATTGTGTGGTAAGCTGGTAATCTACTCAGCCCGGCCATCACATAATAGATGTCTGAGCCATAAAATAATGTGTTAGGTGAGGAGGTTGGGAACACTGTGGAAGTGGGGAGGGCCTGGAATCAGATCGGTAGAGCATGTACTTCAATAGTGGAACAATTGTTCATCACTGACTGAGGTATCTACCTCTGCGGGACATAGGCTGAAACTGGGAACCATGGCCTGGGTCCTAGTCCAGCCGGCACATTTTCCATTGCTCAGTTTAAATTTCCCACCCTCCTCTATGGGCTGTCCTAAAGCACTGTTACCTCCCATACATAAGGGAACATTCAGGATCACTGCTGACAGGAAGTGACATCTTCACCGAAGCTACCACGGCCATCTTGCTTACTGGTAATCCCTGCCCTCACAAGAAGTAAGCCTGTAAGGATACGGGAGCTACGCCGTACTCTCGCCTTACCACGGTCCGCGTCCAGTGCATCCGCTCCTTGCAACACATCTCCCGGTACCCCTGCTACTACCTGCGGTACTGTGCGCATCCCGTCCGCAACTTAGTGCAGTCTGCTGGCTCCCCCTCTGGCTTGCGCACGCGCAGTGACGACGTTGGCGTGTGGTGCATGACGCGCGCTCAACATGTGCCAGCACCGCATCAGCGATCCTACCTACACCTGCCTCCTGCAAAGGAATGGTGAATCATGGCAGTCGCAGCTGACACACCTCAGCCCCGCCTCTCTTCCCATTGGTTCGTCTCTTATATATGGTAGAAAGGGGGGGGGGGTGATAGACAGCACTCTGACACAATGACTCAGCAAGGTTGCAGGGTGCACGGAACAGGAAGGGTTCCTTATTCCCTTCAGAAGTACTAACAAACCAACAGATAGTACCAGCACTCTCTGTCTCACAGCTACAGATATAATCGAATACCAGTGTAGGGAATATGAATAATTTCATGACACTAATAATAAACTGAAAATATAGCAACAATAGCCAAGACTGACCAAATAGAGTCCAAGAGTATATGGAATGGAGTCCCGAGAGGAATCTTCAGTGAAGTTTCATAGACAGAGAAACATAAAAAACAAAAACGAAAAAGACAAAAGATCATAGTGCAACTAAACAAAACCAATCTACACAAACACTGAAAAGATTGGCAAAGAGATAATCACAAATTTAATGCAATTAAATAAAATCTTAGTAAAACAACAGACACATGAATGTAGAGCTAAAGACACTAATAAGTTGAATCATCAGGTAGGAGTAAAATTAAAATCCTACTTACAGCAGAGCTGAAGAATAAAAACCCATAGCAACTGTCTTTGAATCCAGACCAGAGCTTCTGCAGAGATGGAGCACAGCAGCACAGCTTCCAAGAGTCCACACTTCAAGGGCGACCACTGTAGCCACTCACGCAGACCTTCCAGGTGGGTGAGAGGTACTCCAAGGAGGGACCAGGGCTACACGCTGTTAGGGGAGTCGCCGACACCGGAAGCACAAGCCCGCAGGTCGCGTGGTGTGTCGGTGACGTCACACCACAGCGCGAGAACAGGGGAAGCGCTAGAGAGAGCAGTGAGGTTCTGGGAGCTGGAGAACAGTCAGGAAACAGCAGTGCACAGACGGGGGAAAATGAAGCACGTCCAAGCCAGAGCAAAAAGACTTTCCCCTCGGGACTCCATTCCATATACTTTTGGACTCTATTTGGTCAGTTTTATCTTTTCAATTTGGAGGCGCCGGCTTTTCTGTTTTTTACTGTTTATATTGGTTTGTGTACACCTTTTTTTGCCTAGGCAGCCCCCACTTTAAGTTTAAAGTGTACTTACTATATGTGTGTCACTTATAGTGTCATTTATTTATATTCACTGCATTAGCGGTGTTTTCACTGCTCTTCCTTTTTAACAATAGCCAATACGCCAATGCAAGAATAAATATCACCATAGAGAAAATAAAAAAATGAAAGGGGGTAGAGGGGAAAGAAGGAGAAGGGGAAAAAAAAACATGAAAGGAAAAAAAAAATCACAAAATGGAAAAAGGTAAGCAAACTAGGGTGGCGACGTTTCGAGGGGTGACCTCTTCATCTGGCCCATTCCACCCTGGTCCCAGAGGTACTTCCCTAAGCCTTCCCTCCCCACTGTCAAATAATCCCACACTCAGCTAATGATATAAATCTAAAGTCTAAAGAGGGCAAATCACATAAGCAGATATCAAATATCAAACAATAAATGTAAATACAAGAATATTGTAAAAGACACAGAACATATGCAGATATCAGATGTCAATCAGTGAACAAGTATAAGCAAACCCTCTATCAACAGCTCCTGGTGTCCTGTCAAGTGCTTGCGCTCTCATATATGCTCAGCTGTGCCACTGGCACTTTGGCTGAGCATAAACCTATGTTGCTTAGTGTTCACTGCTTCCCTGCCTCTGAAGTACTTTCTTGTACCATTGTTCCTAGCTCTCAGTTCCTGACTCCGGCTACTTAAGACGATCCGCACCTCTCCAAACCCGACCTTGGCAACAAACCACCACTACTACTCTTCTCTCTCCAATCCTGACCACGGCTAATATTACCTGCAACGATCCGTTACTCTCCAAACCCAACCTTGGCAAGTATTACGATTACCCTGACCTCTCCAATCCCGATCCGGCTACTTCGACCAATCTACAATCCAGACGCTCTCACGCGGCTGTGGGTGGCGTTCATATCAATCCCCACCTGGGCCTCACTCAACAAGGCCTCGCGCCTTGTTTGTGGTCAGCACTCCGTTGAAAAGCCTCGCTTTGGACCTCATTGCCAGCAAATGCCTCTGGCCTTTAAGTAGCAGTTGCTATCCAACTTTGCTTGTGCATAATACTTGTACCTTGTCCCATCTGAGCTCTGCTTTGCCTTTATTTTGCCTGCCGCCTTTCTTGACCTTGGAACTGAATCCGACTACCCCTTGCCTGCCTCGACCTCGGAACTGGTATCCCTTGTCTGTCACCTGCCTCGGCCTTTTCTACCCCTGCATTTCAGACCTTGGTCTAGATCTGTGTATTACTCCCTACCTCTGCCCTGCGGGTCCGTATCCGGTCCTGCAGACAGCCACATTACACAAGCCAAGTTGGATAGCAACTGCCTGCTACTTAAAGGCCAGTGGCAGTTGCTGGTAAAGAGGTCCAAAGCGAGGCTTACTTCCTGTGAGGGCAAGGATTGACAGGAAGCAAGATGGCCGTGGTAGCTTCAGAGATTGTCACTTCCCGACCGCAGTCATCCTGGATGTTCGGACAGATCCCTTATACCATAGCACTGACTGGTCCATGTCAGGCAAGGTCTTCTGTAACAATTATCATGACAGTATCACGTTACCTGCCTTTTTTATTACTGTGGTATTGCAATGCTACCAGTATATTGGCCAACCCTACTCTAAACAAGCAAATGGTTTATCCCCTGTATGAATCCTCTGGTGTGTGTGGAGATTGCCCTTCCGTGAAAAGCTTTTCCCACACGCACTACATCTGAAAGGTTTCACCCCTGTGTGAATCCTCTGGTGCCTGGAGAGGCGGCTCTGAGCAATGAATTGTTTCTGACACACCGAACATGTGTAAGGTTCCTCCCCTGTATGAATCATTTGGTGTATGAGGAGATGGTACTTCTGTGAAAAGCTTTCCCCACACTCACTACATCTGAAATGTTTCACCCCTGTGTGAATCTTCTGGTGATTGGAGAGGCTGCTCTTAGCAATGAATTGTTTATCACACACCGAACACGTGTAAGGTTTCTCCCCTGTATGAATCCTCTGGTGTGTGTGGAGATTCTCCTTATGTGAAAAGCTTTTCCCACACTCACTACATCTGAAAGGTTTCACCCCTGTGTGAATCCTCTGGTGCCTGGAGAGGCTGCTCTGAGCAATGAATTGTTTATCACACAACGAACATGTGTAAGGTTCCTCCCCTGTATGAATCATCTGGTGTGTGAGGAGATTGTACTTCTGTGAAAAGCTTTTCCCACACTCTGTACATGTGTAAGGTTTCTCCCCTGTATGAATCATTTGGTGTCTGAGGAGACTTCCCTTATCACCAAATTGTTTCTCACACTCAGTACATCTGAAAGGTTTAACCACTGTGTGAATCCTCTGATGACTGGAGAAGTTGCTCGAATAAATGAATTGTTTCTCACACACCGGACATGTGTAAGGTTTCACCCCTGTATGAGTCCTCTGGTGTTTGACAAGGCTTTTTTTTTCACTGAATTGTTTCTTACATTCTGTACATGTGTAAGGTTTCACCCCTGTATGAATCCTCTGGTGTTTGACAAGGCTTCTGTTTTCACGGAATTGTTTCTTACACTCTGTACATGTGTAAGGTTTCACCCCTGTATGAATCCACTGGTGTTTGACAAGGCTTCTGCTTTCACGGAATTGTTTCTTACACTCTGTACATGTGAAAGGTTTCTCCCTTGTATGAATCCTCTGGTGTGAGAGGAGCCTTCTCTTATCACTGAATTGTTTCTCACACTCTGTACATGTGAAAGGTTTCTCCCCTGTATGAATCCTCTCGTGTGTGAGGAGGCTTCTCTTATCACTGAATTGTTTCTCACACTCTGTACATGTGTAAGTTTTCTCCCCTGTGTGAAGCTTCTGGTGTGAGAGAAGATTGCACTTTTGTGAAAAAGTTTTTCCACACTCTGTACATGTAAAAGGTTTCTCCCCTGTATGAATCCTCTCGTGTGTGAGGAGGTTTCTCTTAACACTGAATTGTTTCTCACACACCGAACATGTGTAAGGTTTCTCCCCTGTATGAATCCTCTGGTGTGTGTGGAGATTCTCCTTATGTGAAAAGCTTTTCCCACACTCACTACATCTGAAAGGTTTCACCCCTGTGTGAATCCTCTGGTGTGATAGGAGTTTCCACTTATGTGAAAAATGTTTTCCACAGTCTATACAGGTAAAGGGTTGCTTGCTAGTGTGGACACAAAGGTGTGTGATCAAATCCATATTCAGTGAGAAGCTTTCCCCACATTTACAACAAATAAAAAGCGGAGTACTGCAGCTCCTTCTTGAATCACTTTCGTGTCTTTTACTTGACCCATTCTTGGAATCAGTCTGTGCTGCGAGCTGTACAAAGCCTGTAAATTCACCCTCCTGTGGCACTGGTTCCTTGCATGTGTACAACATGTGGTAGGAATCATTGGTTTTTGGCACTTCAGGGCTGCAGGAAGTGAAGCAGCTTCTTGACATGTTGGACATGCTCCAGTTCTGCTCCTCATTCAGGCAGTTCTCTAACAAAAGTAAACAAAAAAGACAGAGCTCAACTGTTTTCAATCTGTAAAGCAAATGAATAAAAAATACTTTGCAGAAATTACTTCATCACTACTTAATTAACAAAATGTTCTGTTTACTCTATACCCATAGCTTTAAAACAGTGGCCCCTGGATATCCAAAACCCCCAATGACTTTGGTGGTGTTTCCCAAAGACCTGCAATATGGTTCTGGCAGTTCACACAGTGAATTAATTTTGATAGACATATATGTATTCATTCCAGTATTGATTATATACATGCACATTTACATCTCTCTGTCCCCATCTCTCTCTCTGTCCCCATCTTTCTCTCTCTCTCTGTCCCCATCTCTCTCTCTCTGTCCCCATCTCTCTCTCTCTGTCCCCATCTCTCTCTCTCTGTCCCCATCTCTCTCTCTGTCCCCATCTCTCTCTCTCTCTGTGTCCCCATCTCTCTCTCTCTGTGTCCCCATCTCTCTCTCTCTGTGTCCCCATCTCTCTCTCTCTCTCTCTGTCTGTGTCCCCATCTCTCTCTCTGTCTGTGTCCCCATCTCTCTCTCTGTCTCTGTGTCCCAATCTCTCTCTCTGTCTCTGTGTCCCCATCTCCCTCTCTCTGTCTCTGTGTCCCCATCTCCCTCTCTCTCTCTCTGTGTCCCCATCTCTCTCTCTCTCTGTGTCCCCATCTCTCTCTCTCTCTCTCTGTGTCCCCATCTCTCTCTCTCTCTCTCTCTGTGTCCCCATCTCTCTCTCTCTCTCTCTGTGTCCCCATCTCTCTCTCTCTCTGTGTCCCCATCTCTCTCTCTCTCTCTGTGTCCCCATCTCTCTCTCTCTCTCTGTGTCCCCATCTCTCTCTCTCTCTCTGTGTCCCCATCTCTCTCTCTCTCTGTGCCCCATCTCTCTCTCTCTGTGTCCCCATCTCTCTCTCTCTGTGTCCCCATCTCTCTCTCTCTCTCTGTGTCCCCATCTCTCTCTCTCTCTCTGTGTCCCCATCTCTCTCTCTCTGTGTCCCCATCTCTCTCTCTCTGTGTCCCCATCTCTCTCTCTCTGTGTCCCCATCTCTCTCTCTCTCTCTCTGTGTCCCCATCTCTCTCTCTCTGTGTCCCCATCTCTCTCTCTCTCTCTCTCTCTGTCCCCATCTCTCTCTCTCTCTGTGTCCCCATCTCTCTCTCTCTCTCTGTGTCCCCATCTCTCTCTCTCTCTCTCTGTGTCCCCATCTCTCTCTCTCTCTCTGTGTCCCCATCTCTCTCTCTGTGTCCCCATCTCTCTCTCTCTGTGTCCCCATCTCTCTCTCTCTCTCTCTGTCCCCATCTCTCTCTCTCTCTCTGTGTCCCCATCTCTCTCTCTCTCTCTGTGTCCCCATCTCTCTCTCTCTGTGTCCCCATCTCTCTCTCTCTGTGTCCCCATCTCTCTCTCTCTCTCTCTGTGTCCCCATCTCTCTCTCTCTCTCTCTCTCTGTGTCCCCATCTCTCTCTCTCTCTCTCTCTGTGTCCCCATCTCTCTCTCTCTCTCTCTCTCTGTGTCCCCATCTCTCTCTCTCTCTCTCTGTCCCCATCTCTCTCTCTCTCTCTCTGTCCCCATCTCTCTCTCTCTCTCTCTGTCCCCATCTCTCTCTCTCTCTGTCCCCATCTCTCTCTCTCTCTCTCTCTGTCCCCATCTCTCTCTCTCTCTCTCTCTGTCCCCATCTCTCTCTGTCCCCATCTCTCTCTCTCTCTCTCTCTCTCTGTCCCCATCTCTCTCTCTCTCTCTCTGTCCCCATCTCTCTCTCTCTCTCTCTGTCCCCATCTCTCTCTCTCTCTGTCCCCATCTCTCTCTCTCTCTGTCCCCATCTCTCTCTCTCTCTGTCCCCATCTCTCTCTCTCTGTCCCCATCTCTCTCTCTCTCTGTCCCCATCTCTCTCTCTCTCTGTCCCCATCTCTCTCTCTCTCTCTGTCCCCATCTCTCTCTCTCTCTGTCCCCATCTCTCTCTCTCTCTGTCCCCATCTCTCTCTCTCTCTGTCCCCATCTCTCTCTCTCTCTGTCCCCATCTCTCTCTCTCTCTGTCCCCATCTCTCTCTCTCTCTCTGTCCCCATCTCTCTCTCTCTCTGTCCCCATCTCTCTCTCTCTCCCCCACCCCCATCTCCCCATTGTAATCCCCACACCGCAAAGTGTATTGTGTGTCCCATAGTGGTGGGAGAACAAGATATTGGGAGAGAGAGGAAGGAAGAAAGGAAAGCGTGCTCAAAAGGAGAGCGAACGCAAAAGGAAAGCAAGCGCGAACGCAAAAGGAAAGCGAGCAAAGGAGGGCGAGAGCAAAGGAGGGCGAGAGCAAAGGAGGGCGAGGGAGAAGGAGAGCGAGGGAGAAGGAGATCGAGGGAGAAGGAGAGCGAGGGAGAAGGAGAGGGAGAGAGGGAAAGAGTGTGCACGAGCGGGGGGGAAAGGAGAGCGAGCGAGAGGGGGACAGGAGCGGGCGAGAAGGGGGACAGGAGCAGGCGAGAGGGGGACAGGAGCAGGCGAGAGGCGGACAGAAGAGATCGAGAGGCGGGGGGAGGGGGAAAGGAGAGCGAGCGGGGGGAAAGGAGAGCGAGCGGGGGGAGAGCGAGCGAGAGGGAAGAGCGGGCGAGAGGGGGACAGGAGCGGGCGAGAGGGGGACAGGAGCGGGGGGAAAGGCGAGCGAGCGCAAGCGGAAGGGAAAGGAGAGAGCGAGCGCAAACGGAGGGGAAAGGAGAGAGCGAGCGCAAGCGGAGGGGAAAGGAGAGAGCGAGCGCAAGCGGAGGGGAAAGGAGAGAGCGAGCGCAAGCGGAGGGGAAAGGAGAGAGCGAGCGCAAGCGGAGGGGAAAGGAGAGAGCGAGCTCAAGCGGAGGGGAAAGGAGAGAGCGATCGCAAGCGGAGGGGAAAGGAGAGAGCGATCGCAAGCGGAGGGGAAAGGAGAGAGCGATCGCAAGCGGAGGGGAAAGGAGAGAGCGATCGCAAGCGGAGGGGAAAGGAGAGAGCGATCGCAAGCAGAGGGGAAAGGAGAGAGCGATCGCAAGCGGAGGGGAAAGGAGAGAGCGATCGCAAGCGGAGGGGAAAGGAGAGAGCGAGCGCAAGCGGAGGGGAAAGGAGAGAGCGAGCGCAAGCGGAGGGGAAAGGAGAGAGCGAGCTCAAGCGGAGGGGAAAGGAGAGAGCGAGCGCAAGCGGAGGGGAAAGGAGAGAGACTAGATTGAATTGGTCAGCAAATTTCAGAGGTAAAATTGAGGAAAAAGTAGTTAACAGTTGGTGGTTTGAGTAGAAAGTCAAATACAGAGTATTTGTAGTGGAGGGTGTAAGAGAGCGTATGAGATTTCCTCTAGGGGCACTCAGAGGAGCGAGTGCAAGAGCAAAAAATGCATGTATGGTAGTTTTGCCAAGGTCTGGGGTTAAAAGAGTGAGAATGGCAGAGAAGTGGGGCATGTAGCTCATGAGAGGAAGATTGGGCAACATTCTAGTTCATGACAATGTTGTCGGGTCAGTAGAGTAGCAGACAGGAGAGGGAGGACAGCAAAGTGGAGCTGAGACGTTAGCTTAATGAAACGCTGGTCTCTGCAGAACTGAGGGGTAAATGGAGGTGAAGAAAAGGAGAACTGAGAGAGAGTAAATGGGATGAAGTGATGGTCAGAGAGAGGAAAGGGGAGAAGAGAGAATTAAAGAGAAGCTTCTGCATTATCTTCGCATTTAGCGTCTGAGAGCACAGGCAGAATACACTGGTCAAACAGTGGAAGGAGCCCTTGAAAAACTGTTCTGTTTTTCTAAATGTATTTCCAACCTTTATACTCGTGTGAGACATATTGCTCCTGTAACTCTGCTGCATGGGGTTTGTTACAGAATAATCAGCAGGCCTAGGGGCTTCCTATGAGAGGCAATAAACCCTGAATATTCCCTAAAGGTGACCATACTACTTGTAACAAGATAACCTTTGATTACCCCAAAGGATGTTATGGTTCTCACCATTGACAGTAAATGTAACTATTTCTCTCTTTATTGTGGTTAGATGGGCCTCAGTGTTTGGTTCTTCTTTCTCAGACTTAATCTCTAACGTCTCTGGTACAATCACTGGGAAACCTGCCAACAAGAAAAGGAAAATCCATCATGTAAAGCTGGGAGTGGGAACTCTTCTTGTGATATCACTATACAGAAATACTGTATACTGATTCCTAAGGGGAGGGGGTAGGTAACTGGTTGTACTTTATTATTACCCCTGAGTGCTGGAAACATGCTGGAGTTTATGTTGCTACCAATGTTCAAACCTCAATAATGATAACAATATTCTCAATATAACCTTAGACAAATCATGTGTTTGTTTGTTAATAAAACTTATACTTGTATCCATGCTTTAATGTTATTCTCCTCAATATTGTAAACATTTCAGTTATTTTTTTTTTTAAACAAATTGAATAGAAGACAAGTGAGGATACAAGGTTACTTACCATCAACAGGAAATGAATCTATTTCACTCTTTATTGAGGTCACATGATCCTCAGCGTTTGGTTCTTCTTTCTCCGACTTAATCTCTAATCGCTCTGGTACAACCGTTGGAAAACCTGGCAATAAGAAAAGGAAAACCCATCATGTAAAGCTGGGATTTGGGGCTCTTCTTGTGATTTCACCTTCTCTAATATTGGTATAATGTAATACCTGTCGTAGAGAAATGTTTTACTAGCCCTTCTGGCAGAAATTGAAAAATATAGTTGAAGACATATTACATTTTACCGGCTGGTAGATCTATAAAAACATAAGATTAATTTGGGTGTTTGACTCATGTTAGCTATGGCACACCAGTGAGCACATGAACTGTATATGGGACAATGGTTAATACACACAGCTATTCACTTTTCTCCATGCATGGTCCCTCAAACAAACACATATCTCCCCTCAATCCGTCCCAATATACCATCTGTCATGAACAGCACACTTGTGAGCACGTGACATATGCAACAAGAGTTAACACACACCACTAACTAACCACCTCACCTTTCAGCTTCGCAAGGTACTTCAAATCAGTTCATATTTACCGTGACTCCGTTACAACATATATTTAACCTGTTACCACCAGAGGAATGATTAAATGTACGTACAGAGTCTCTGGTCTCTGTTTATTAAGGAAACTATACACCTAACCGTACACAGTAACAGAGTTGGAGGGAACACATATACAAGATGAAATGTCCAAATAATTGACATGGCGTCCTAAACTGTGGTTTTGGGATCTAGCCACCTGGAGGCAAATTCAGCAATTTGTTTGTTATGGAAGACATCAAGTCTATCAATGGGTGACCACATCTTTGTACTATGTCCATGAATATTTGTGGACAACTCCCATTCTACTGCTAGGACAGTGTCTGCTCAATAAATCTGCTTTTATATTTTGGTTTCCTGAAATGTAAGTTGCCGAAAGATGGGGAAATTGCCTTTTCCACCCATCTCAGGAAGTTTGAGGGCTTGTACACTTTGTGAGTAATGTTGCTCACATATATCTCTGATGAAGCATTGGCGGAACATGTTAGATTTTTGGACTTACTGTGCCACCATAGCTCCCAACAACGTGTGACGTGTGGTGAGGATTCCCCTTTGCTGAAGCTATTGGCTGCTGGCCCTGCAGTTACTTGTATGCGAATAGGAGTGTGAATGAGACACTGCTGCTGTAATATCTCCTCCCGGCACCCCTGACCGTGCACAAGGTACAGGGGAGAAGGAAATGTGCATTGTCCCGCCTCAAGGAAATCGGACGTGACGGGCGCAGCAGAAACACAGCATGAAGCATAAAAAGGTAAATATCCGTGTTCCCGTGCACCGTTCGGATATTTACCTTTTTATGCTTCATTTTTTAGGTGCTGCTAAAAAAACTTATACTTTCTATACTTGAGACAACGCGCCGGAGGATATCTTTGCCCCCATTTGGAGCGACGTGGGATCTCTCCTGGGTTCTGGCTGCTGAACCTAAGTATATCTATATTGATCTCATTGCCTTCCTCCGTTAGCAGAATTAAGTTTGTTATCATTGTATATTTGTAATTAACTCATTTATATTAGGTTAGTGTTTAGCGCTGCTTTTTTCCTTTTGTTCTATAAACCTAAGGCCTGGTCATATGTTTAATAGGCAATAAAAACAATTCTTGTATTTTTAATACAATTTGTAACAAAAGTTCATCTCTCGTTGCCAGATTGATTAAAAAACTTGATCATTTCTGCCATATTTATTATAACTCCCATAACTGCAAAATAACCAGATATCCCCTCCTTGTAAATTTTAGAGTCCTCAAAATATATACAGTACTCACTTAACAAGTGTGGATCCATGCTGGTAGTGGGCAGTGTTCCTCTGTCCATGCTGGTAGTGGGCAGTGCTCGTATGAAGGTGCTGAGATAGGACGGTCCTTGATTTAGATTTGGTGGATGCCAGCTGTACCTGTATAAAAGAGAAGAAATGTAATTAGTATGATCTGTTTTCTTGGACAAATATAACAGCATTTAGTATGAGCTTTCAAACCTAAAATTATTAACACAAAACAACCTCAAAAGGAGTCAGAGAGACAGGGACACCAACACCCACACATCTGATCCATCCTCAAACAGGAACCTAATTTCAAACACTACAAAATACTAATGGCTCAGGATTGCTATAACATAACCATCTAGTATAAAGAGTCAGGGATCAACAGCTATAAGAATAGCAATGCCCTCCTAGTGCAACATAGTAACACACTGTACAGTGCTATAACAAATAAAAAAAAGCAGATAAATCTGGTGCTCCCGTTTGGCATCAGAGAGACTTCGATGTGTGTGTGTGTGTGTGTGTGTGTGTGTGTGTGTGTGTGTGTATGTGTGTGTGTGTGTATGTGTGTGTGTGTGTGTGTGTATGTATGTATGTATGTATGTATGTGACCTGTGGGGAGAAAAGGGAAGTGATTTTAACCCCTAAAATGATAGGCTGATAGTAGTGCTACGGTGCTACATCCAGGATAGTTTAGCACTAGATAGACGAACAAGACAATAAATCCACTTTACGGTGAGCCTCAGGTACAGTGGTTAGAGAAATTGTTATATGAATTATAAATAAAACGTATTATTTTATTATAACGTGTACAAACACTAAATGACGATAGGTAGTTGCGCTAATAGTTAAAATGTTGCCAAAGTCTAGGTGGTGTCAGTTCAGTGTAGGCGTCTTTCTGGGAGCATAATGCTTCTCTTTGGCTAAATAGGGGACCAAGATCATAGTCATTTTAGTGGAATATAATTTAAAAATGTTTTGTTTTTTTGCATGTTCACAGGGTTAGTTTTTGTAATGTCTCCGAAGATTTATTCATATGAAGAAGTGGACTATATATTTGAAAATTTGCCTGATGCCCTTATAGGTTAATCTAAGAATCCTAAAAGTATCTAGGTGTAAGTGGACCCTTTGCTGTAGTATAATTGGGTTTATCTTACACAGGTATTTCCCCTTAATAATGGGAATATAGGTATTTGTGTTGAATCCTCGCTATATGTGTGCGACAGGCCGATTTTAAATTGCTGTATCCATGGGGCGCGCGGGCAGTTGCAGATGTAGCGCGCTCTTCCCCCAGGCATGTAAATTAAATGCCGGAGGATCTCGTGAGGCTCTGCAACTGTTTACTTATCGAGATTCAGGGCCCTGCAGTGCGTCGCCATGGCAACATATGGTTACAAAATGCCTTTGAGATGCATCAGTTGGTCAGACCTCCCTGTGTATGGAGCCCCTTTGAGACAGTTATCCTATAACTTCACAGGTACAATATATAGCAATCCTGCCCAGTGACAGATATAACAGCCTGACACCCAAGTGACCATAGAGGATAACAGCCCAGGTATATCTGCAGGGTACCTTGCAGTTAGGAGGGGGGTCCCCGGCGGTTAGGGGGGCTCTGGTCTCCTCTGCTGCAGTCACAGATCCGGGTCACTGCTATTTTTCTAGTGGTCTGATTTCTCAGGAAGTGGAAACACTGACTACATCCGGGTCACAGCTCTGTGTCGTACTGCGCATGCTCACACTAAGGGATCATGGGAGTTGTAGTTTTTATAGACCAGTACAGATTAAGTGTCACATACAGTGTAGATCAGTAACATTTCCCAGAGACTGTGCTAGGGAGAGAGAGTTACTTCTGCATGTAGATGTGTATACTCCTCTTGGCCCTTAATATATCGCAGTAAAGCTGCTTCAGTTCCTCCCTGTTGGCCAATGCTGATATGAAGGAGGTAACCTGGATATAACATAACTCCTGAGGCTGTAATAACACTAAAGTACTCACATTTATACACACACCTGTTCTCTCTGTGTCTCTCACAGGCAGGGCTGGGGCAGGACAGGCAGGGCTGGGGCAGGACAGGCAGGGCTGGGGCAGGACAGGCAAGGCTGGGGCAGGACAGGCAGGACAGGCAGGACAGACATTGCCGGTTTTGTCTGTGAAGTGCAGGTTGCGCTGATTTTATCATTTCATTTATTTTCCAAGTTCCATCTGAGACAATAACAAGCCACCCTGCTCTCCACATAGAGCCCCCTGTTCCCCTACACAGTCCCCCTGCTCCCCCACACAGAGCCCCCCTACTCCACATACAGAGCCCCCCCTACTCCCCACACAGAGCCCCCCCCGCTCCCCTCACACAGCCCCCCTTCTCCCCCAGACAGACCCCCCCTATGCTCCCCACACAGAGCCCCCCTCCTTGCTCCCCACACAGAGCCCCCCTCCTTGCTCCCCAGAGCCCCCTCTGCTCCCCACACAGAGCTCCCCCTCTGCTCCACACACAGAGCCACCCACACACCCCTCCTTGCTCCCCACAGAGTCCTCCTCCAGAGCCCCCCCCCCCCCCCCCCCACTTGCTCCTCACACGGAGCCCCAGTTATTGTTAATTTGAGGGACCTTTGCAAAGCTGAAATTAGGACACGAAAGGTGGGTGGTCCACAGCAGTTGGGGAGTGGGAGGGACCCTGATCTCTCCTCTTCTGTCTCTATGTTCCATCTGCTGCAGTCAGAGACTGTACTAGGGAAAGTCTCTCACAGACAGGGCTGCGGCAGCACAGGGGCAGGGCTGGGGCAGGACAGGGGACTCAAAGACCGGACTGGGGCAACACAGGCAGGGCAGGGGCAGCACAGGAGACAGGTGGGCATCATTTGCACTGTTGCCTCACGGCTTGGGAGTGGTGCATGATCGTCGCGTGAGCGGGGGTCGGGACCAAGCGCCGCCGAGATGTCAGAAAACCTCCGTGTGCGTGCGTGCTCTGTAAGCAGCGCGGAGGTGTGTGGAGCAGGTTAAGGAAACACGCTGCGAGGGACGTGTTCCCCCGATTCCTTACACTAACCACCCACCCCCGAGCAAATGGCTAATATTACTTTTGTGATGGAAAAAAAGCCGTGGCCCCGACATACCCGAGGGTCGAATGCTGAGGTCGTATACCTTGAAAGGGCACTTATTCGGTTCCGATGATAAAGATCAAGAATCTAAGGCTGAGCTACAGCGGTGTCTGTCCGCTGTGACTGCTATGGAGAAGATAAAGCATCTTATGCAGAGTGAGTTGGAACAGGGGTGCGCAAACTTTTTAGTTCGTGCCCCCTTGTCTCCGCTCCCCCCTTCATTACCTGCTCTCGGGCTCCACGCATCACGTGACGAGTTGACATTTGACCCAGATGTGTCATTTGACGCCACGTTGTCACGGCGACGCGTCAGGGAAGAGCCAGATGAGAGCAGGAAAGTGAAGTTGCAGAGGCGTCGCGCCTCTCCCGGCATTTAATTTACATGCCTGGGGGGAAACACGGGGGCTCTTCTACCGCGCACCCCACTTAAAAAATCCCGCGCCCCCCAGTTTGCGCACCGCTAAGTTGGAGGATGTAGATAAGGGGCAGAGAAAATCTGACAAAATGATTGCTGACTGGGAGCAGTACTATGAAATCTCTCAGAAAGAAGGTCACCATCTCACATAAAGAGGTGCACACTCAGCAGTGTGAGTGCACACTCAGCACAGAGGTCTGTAAATTGAAGGATGCTAATGAAAAGATCCTGATTTCGAGACTGTAAAAAAAGAGAGAATACAAGTCTGAAAGAGGAAATTTCAGATGTAACTGACCAGATCAGTGAAAGGAATGAAAAACTTCACCAGTTAGAAAAAATTAACAGGAAAAGTTAGAAGAATGGAGAATTCAGAGGGAATGCTGTGAAGAGATAGCGACTCCCTGGAACAACGCACACAAGCTGAGCACATACTGCAGAGCCAGCTACAACATCTGCGTACACATCTACAGAAGGCTGAGGAGAAGCTACAAACTCTGAGAAACATAAGGCCTAGGACATAGTGAAATCAGCGTCGCTAACGCGGGCTGAGCCGCGCTGAACAGATGCACAAAGCCCCTGCATCTGTAATCAGCGCGGCTATAGTTTCTCCCTCCGCATGCTTGCTGATGCGTGCGGAGGCTGAGAAAATCAGAAGAGACAGGAGAGTTTGAAATGTTGCCGCTTGGGGGAGCGGAGGAGCGGTCACATGACCGCTCCCATCCAATGGGGCTGCAGCCTTTTTTTTCCTACTGTGTCGGTGTTCTGAGATAACAGAGCCACCAGACCAGACAGTGTAGAGGCAGTACAGAGGTTTGTGTGTGTGTGTGTGTGTGTGATGTATGTGTGATGTGTGTGTGAATATATTTATCAAAGTTGCACAATGTTAATAAATAATGTATTCTCACGTCTTTTTTTTAATTTTTAAAATATTATATAATATACACACACACACACACACACACACACACACAGGTTCCCCAGTGACACACAAACACACAGACCACTTCAAAGTGACACACACACATACACTGACAGCTACCAAGTGACACACACACACAGTGATACCCGCCTCCCAAGCGCGCTTGCTGTCTCCTCTGCCAGGACAGCAAAAAGCAGTTAGAGCGAGCGGTAGCAAGCAACAGCGAGCAGCAGCACAAAAGTGTTTACTATGTCCCAGGCCTAAGGCCTCGGCCAGGCTCCCTGCTTGCTCGCTGAGGCTCAGGGAAAGCAGGTGCTTTCCCTGGCCTTGCGGTTGCTTACCGCACGTGCTGTCAGGGGGCGAGCCGGGGGCGGGCACGTCACTGGCCGGTGACGTCACGGATCTGGTTCGCCCTCATTGGGCGAATCGCTCACGTGACCGGCCTGTCACGCCGGCAAGCGAGGGAATTTTAAATTCCCCAAAGACCTACGCTTCCGCACGCTTGCGGAAGCATAGGGGAGCCCCTACTAAAGCCGCTCTAATTGCGGCTGTAGGGGCTCAGTGCTGAGCGGGACCGCGCACTAGCGCGCTTCTGCCAGCAAGCAGGGAACATGGCCGAGGCCTTAGAAGGGTCCAGAAAAGTCTGACGCTTGAGGAGTGGACTGGGGAAGAAATGGACCGGAGAAGCATGGTTCTTTGGGACTGCATTCCATATCCTCTGACGTGATGGGATCCTGTCATTTGGAATGTCATATGTGAGGTCATTTATGACATTATGTATGATGACATCAGCAAAGCATGGGGGGGGAGTTAATGTTGCGTATCATACTTTTGAAAGGGTTGCTTACAAGCTTTAACACACTTTGAAAAACACTGTTAATGTAATATTTATATATTTAAGACTAGACTAACGCATATAGTTTTGTTGGGTTATGGCTTAATCACCCCACAAGCTAGGTTAGATAATTCACTCGCCCCAAGGAACTTATCCAAATGTTTTACTGACCAATAAATACCTAGATACACCAAAAAAGCGGACCTGCACTAGTAACCATCAAACAGTCTTCAAAATCCAGGGGGAGCATGGAGGCGATGAGATGGTGACAACTCACGACGTCTACTACATAACATGTTTTTTATGCTTTTACAAATCGTACACAATATGAGTACAATTCCTTTCTTTTAAACAAAGTTTTTACTATTCAACCTGTACAATGGTTTCTATTTCGGTCTTTCACTGAGCCACCAATTATCTGACTCCCCTACACAAGGGGAACATCGCCACAGTCTTGGACCTGCCTATTTTATATCTACTACACTGTGAGGGAGCACTGTGTGCATACTACACTGTGAGTAGGCCCTCTATATGAGCCAAAACATACATATGATCTACAACTATTACAAGACACCTGCACGTGGATGCCATTTTGTTTCTTCTTTCTCCTGTTCATTTTCTCCCATGCTTCCCCTGCATTTTGAAGACCATTTAATCTTAATAGGGACCAGAGAAGACAGCCGATACCAGATGGTTTGAGCAGGGGTTAACTTAATTATTTCGTTTAATTATTTCACATATTCACTTTCACTGTATGCACGATTTTATTTAAAATATAGGCACAGTCACAGAAGCAACACAATATTATTGTCTTATCACTATTTTCCCCTTGCTTCACCGATTCTATAAACACTTAAATAGGCGCTCTCACGTATTATCACATTGTTGGTTGTTGTTTCTAGTAACCAAAGTCATATAGAACAGTAATTATACAGCTAAATGCTACGGTGGTTAGTGTCGGTGCTTCTCTGGAGGTACAAATAAATTATATAAAGTAGAAATGGTCATACACAGATGTGTTTAAAACCAGAGACATAACATAAAACACAGACAAAGCTCAGTGCACATCAGGAAAAACTTATATACGGTACAGTGCCTAAATATACATGTATAAATAGCTAATAAATAAAATGGTCTTTTAGTTTAACATTTTGGCCAAATTGTTGTAAGCCCTTGAGCCAACTGCACGGCAGTTGTGGGTATTTTGGGGGTGCAATATGAGCTTGTAGGTGTTCTGTATGTTTTATAATTCTTGTTCAGGTAGTCTTAGCAACCTCCTACCTAATTGAAGCTCACTCCCGCCCACATTTAAATGGTTAAAAGCTCACTCCATGGCATCTCCCACTCTCATGGGAACTTGCCTGCTTACAGTGTGATTGTGACAAATCTATTACAGAGTGCTTTTCCTGGTAATGTACAGGTTAATAAAAGCTTCAATCAGACTTAGAACTTTTGCAACTAATATTGACAGATTTATTATAAATCATTCTTCCTGGCAATGCACGGGTTATTAAGAATCTATATTAGTGTTAGGGACCCTTGAAACGTGGTCTGCCGTGCAGTTGGCTCAAGGGCTTACAACAATTTGGCCAAAATGTTAAACTAAAAGACCATTTTATTTATTAGTTATTTATACATGTATATTTAGGCACTGTACCGTATATAAGTTTTTCTGGATGTGCACTGAGCTTTGTCTGTGTTTTATGTTATGTCTCTGGTTTTAAATATATATATTGCCATGCTCAGGTAGCACTCCTCTGTGAAACTTATATGCTTATATATATGTTGTGGGTATTTTGGGGGTTCAATATGAGCTTGTAGGTGTTCTGTATGTTTCATACACAGATGTGAACAGAATCATCAATAATTCAAGGTACTCGGAGAGTATCTCAACATATAAATCAATCATAGTACAATACAAATACTGCAAGAGAAACCATCCATGGCCTAGCACAATAAATGCCTTGGGCAGTTTGAGTTTAGATAGAAGAAAAACAAGTCTTTAAAAAATATATGTTAATTCTTGGTGTACCAGATTATTAAAATATTGAATATATTAAAGCTGCAGTTCAGGCAATATCCTGCATGTGTGTGTTTTTTTTTTTAATAAATCAGTTCTGTAGTAAGAAAAAATACTTTTAGCATTTTCTGTTTTAAAAAAAAACAACAACTTTGAAAGACCAATTTTCTTGTATTCTATTTTAACAACCATTTACTAAGGCACTGCCCCTTCATGTCCTGTCACAAGCCCTGGCACACCCCTTTGTGAGCCCTGCCATCCCTCTTGCACATGTCAGTGCAGGAGTGCTCATGAATATTCATGAGCTTCCACTGAGTGACAGAAACAGAGGAAATACATTCCCCATATTTAAAGATGTCGCCAAACTTTGCCGATCAATAGACAGACAACGAATTGACCGGCAGCTATGCAGTTCTTTAGGTAAGTAGAGATTGCCCACATGAAACTATTGAAGTAAAAAAAAAACTATACATTAAAAAAAAAAAAAAAGAGCCTGAACTGCAGCTTCAATGGTACTATTGTGTTGGTTGGGGCAGCCTAACAAGGAAATGAAAGGTTAAGCCCGCTGGTTGTCCCTACCTGTCAAGAAGGCGGTTCTAAGCTGTAGGCTTATGTGGCCATTTTATTGCAGCCAAAATGGCTGACACTTTCTTTATTATGTCCCCCAATACGATAGGGAAATATACTGTGTATATTTTACCATTGGGATTTGTAAGACTTCATTGTGTGATGGGCTGGTAATCTACTCAGTCCGGCCATCACATAATAGAGGTCCAGCCGGCACATTTTCCATTGCTCAGTTTAAATTTCCCACCCTCCTATGTGAGCTGTCCTAAAGCACTGTTACCTCCCATACATAAGGGAACATCCAGGATGACTGCTGACAGAAAGTGACATCTTCTCCGAAGCTACCACAGCCATCTTGCTTACTGGTAATCCCTGCCCTCACAGGAAGTAAGCCTGTAAGGATACGGGAGCCACGCCGCCGTCTGCGCACTCTCGCCTTACCACAGTCCGTGTCCAGTGCATCCACTCCTTGCAACACATCTCCCGGTACCCGCTACTACCCGCGGTACTGCACGCACCCCGGCCGCAACTTAGTGTGGAGTCTGCTGGCTCCACCTCCGGCTTGCGAACGCACAGTGACGACATCGGCACGCATGTGCAGTGACAACGTCAGAGCGTGGTGCATGACGCGCGCACAACATGCGCCCGCATCAGCGATCCTACTTACACCTGCCTCCTGCAAAGGAATGGCGAATCACGGCAGTCGCAGCTGACACACCTCCGCCCCGCCTCTCTTCCCATTGGTTCCTCTCTCTCATATATGCTCAGCTGTGTCACTGGCACTTTGGCTTAGCATAAACCTATGTTGCTTATTGTTCACTGCTTCCTTGCCTCCGAAGTACTGTCTTGTACTATTGTTCCTAGCTCTCAGTTCCTGACCCTGGCTACATACGATGATCCACACCTCTCCAACACCGACGTTGGCAACGAAAAACTACTACTCTTCTCTCACCAATCCTGACCACGGCTAATAGTACCTGCAACGATCCGTTACTCTCCAAACCCAACCTTTGCAAGTATTACGATTACCCTGACCTCTCCAATCCTGAACCGGCTACCTCAACCAATCTACAATCCAGACGCGCTCACGCGGCTGTGGGTGACGTTCATATCAATCCCCACCTCGGCCTCCCTCAACAAGGCCTCGCGCCTTGTTTGTGGTGCGCACTTCATTGCAAAGCCTCGCTTTGGACCTCATTGCCAACAACTGCCTCTGGCCTTTAAGTAGCAGGCAGTTGCTATCCAACTTTGCTTGTGCATAATACTTGTACCTTATCCCATCTGAGCTCTGCTTTGCCTTTGTTTTGCCTGCCGCATGTCTCTACCTTGGAACTGAATCCGACTACCCCTTGCCTGCTTCGACCTCGAAACTGGACCTAACTACCTCTTGCCTGTCGTCTGCCTCAACCTCTGACTTTTCTACCCCTGCATCCCAGACCTTGGTCGGTGTAATACTTCCTTCCTCTGCCCTGCGGGTCCGTATCCTGTCCTGCAGACAGCAACATTACACGAGCCAAGTTGTATAGCAACTGCCTGCTACATAAAGGCCAGAGGCGGTTGCTGGTAATGAGGTCCAAAGCGAGGCTTACTTCCTGTGAGGGCAAGGATTGACAGGAAGCAAGATGGCCGTGGTAGCTTCAGAGATGATGGCACTTCCCGACCGCAGTCATCCTGGATGTTCGAACAGATCCCTTATACCATAGCACTGACTGGTCCATGTCAGACAAGCTCTTCTGTGACAATGATCATGACTGTATCACGTTACCTGCCTTTTTTATTACTGTGGTATTGCAATGCTACCAGTATATTGGCCAATGCTACTCTAAACAAGAAAATGGTGTATCCCCTGTATGAATCTTCTGGTGTGTGTGGAGATTGTCCTTCCGTGAAAAGCTTTTCCCACACTCACTACATCTGAAAGGTTTCACCCCTGTGTGAATCCTCTGGTGCCTGGAGAGGCGGCTCTGAGCAATGAATTGTTTATGACACACCGAACATGTGTAAGGTTCCTCCCCTGTATGAATCATTTGGTGTATGAGGAGATGGTACTTCTGTGAAAAGCTTTTCCCACACTCACTACATCTGAAAGGTTTCACCCCTGTGTGAATCCTCTGGTGACTAGAGAGGCTACTCTGAGCAATGAATTGTTTATCACACACCAAACATGTGTAAGGTTTCTCCCCTGTATGAATCTTCTGGTGTGTAAGGAGATGGTACTTCTGTGAAAAGCTTTTCCCACACTCTGTACATGTGTAAGGTTTCTCCCCTGTATGAATCATCTGGTGTCTGAGGAGGCTTCCCTTATCACCAAATGGTTTCTCACACTCAGTACATCTGAAAGGTTTAACCACTGTGTGAATCCTCTGGTGACTGGAGAAGCTGCTCGAATAAATGAATTGTTTATCACACACTGGGCATGTGTAAGGTTTCACCCCTGTATGACTCCTCTGGTGTTTGACAAGGTTTTTCTTTTCATTGAATTGTTTCTTACACTCTGTACATGTGAAAGGTTTCTCCCCTGTATGAATTCTCTGGTGTTTGAAAAGGCTTTCCTTTTCACTGAATTGTTTCTTACACTCTGTGCATGTGAAACGTTTCTCCCCTGTATGAATCCTCTGGTGTTTGATAAGGCTTCTGTTTTCACGGAATTGTTTCTCACACTCTGTACATGTGAAAGGTTTCTCCCCTGTATGAATCCTCTCGTGTGTGAGGAGGCTTCTCTTATCACTGAATTGTTTCTCACACTCTGTACATGTGTAAGTTTTCTCCCCTGTGTGAATCTTCTGATGTGAGAGAAGATTGCACTTATGTGAAAAAGGTTTTCCACACACTGTACATGTGAAAGGTTTCTCCCCTGTATGAATCCTCTCATGTGTGAGGAGGTTTCTCTTATCACTGAATTGTTTCTCACACACCGAACATTTGTAAGGTTTCTCCCCTGTATGAATCTTCTGGTGTGTGTGGAGATGGTTCTTCTGTGAAAAGTTTTTCCCACACTCACTACATCTGAAAGGTTTCACCGCTGTGTGAATCCTCTGGTGTGATAGGAGTTTCCACTTATGTGAAAAATGTTTTCCACAGTCTATACAGGTAAACGGTTGCTTGCTAGTGTGGACACAAAGGTGTGTGATCAAATCCATATTCAGTGAGAAGCTTTCTCCACACTTACAACAAAGGAAAAGCGGAGCACTGCAGCTCCTTCTTGAATCACTCTCGTATCTGTTGCTTGACCCATTCTTGGAGTCAGTCTGTGCTGTGAGCTGTGCAAGGCCTAAAAATTCATCATTTTGTGGCACTGGTTCTTTGCATGTGTCCAACATATGGTAGGAATCATTGGTTTTCAGCACTTCAGGGCTGCAGGAAGTGAAGCAGCTGGTGGACATGCAAGAGCTCCAGTTCTGCTCCTCGTTCAGGCAGTGCTCTAACAAAAGTCAACAAAAAAGACAGAGCTCAAAATGTTTTCAATCTCTAAAGCAAATGAATAAAAAATACTTTGCAGAATTTACTTGTTCGCTACTTAATTAACAAAATGTCCTGGTTACTCTATACCCATTGCTCTAAAATAGTGGCCCCGAATATCCAAAATCCCCAATGACTTTGGTGGTGTTCCCCAAAGACCTGCTATACGTTTCTGGCAGTTCACAACGTGAATTAATTTTGATAGACATATATGTATTCATTCCTGTATTGATTATGTGTACATTTACATCCTCCAAATCATAATTAACATCGAACTTGTCCATGAGAAATAAAGTTAAGGAAATGGTGGTCCATCATACAAGTGAGTTAATGCTATCAAGTGTGTCTTTTACTGTAAATTGTGTAACATTGTGTGTTTGCCGCCTCCTGTGAATAAATTTACAATTTATTTCATTAACTAGTTTTGCTCAGTGATATGATCCCGGTATAAAGGTGTAATTGCCTGGACTCCTGTGACAGACATGAGATGTGTCAGCATTGTACACCTGCAACGACCATTCCAGGGGGATCGAAGCCATTAAATATTGGCTGGATACTGATTCAACCATCCCATTCATACACAAAAAAAAATTTTTTTAGACAGTATTAGTTTCATTTTGACAATTATTTTCTGTTTAAAATAAATCATCACTTACAGGTCTGTGGAACGGCCATGGGCACGAGGTTCACCCCTAGCTATGCCAATCTCTTTATGGGAAGAGCTATGCGTATGGCAACATGTGGGGCTCGGCCGGGCCTTGTGTACTATTGCCGTTTCATTGATGATATTATTTGGGAGGGTGAGGAGGTGGTCCTTTCCAACATTTTAAGTTCTTTTGACACTAATAATTTAGGATTCAAATTTATTTTTGTGATTAATGCCACATCTATAGTATTTTTAGATCTTGTTTTAGCTACAGATTCAGACAATGATATCATTACTACTATTCATTTCAAAACGGTATCAGTTAACAACTATGTGCATGCCTCCAGTAATCACCACGAACAGTGGCTCAAAAATGTCCCGCCAAGAAAGTTCTATCGACCTAAAAAAAACTGTTCTTGAGAAAGTGACTTCTTGTGTCAAAGACTGGAGTGACAAATTAATTACAAAAGGGTATGAATTAAAACTCATTACAGACTTTCAATAAGATTTGGGATTTAGATAGGTCCTCTATACTCACAAAGTCTAAATTAAATAGAAAATCACACTTTGGATATGGTGAACCTTGGAATGCGGTGGACACTAGTTCCGCGGTTCCTAGGTTCGTAACCACTTACAATCAATCTTCCAGGTCTATTTGAAACATCTTGAATAACCATTGGAACATTTTAGCTCCACATTCCCCCTACCAGGACCGGACCTAGGGTTCACTCTGCGTCCTGTGTCGCAACGGAGGGCACCCATGTTCACACTCCACGCCGGTGCCACATTACCTGGGGCACACGAGGGGTTAATGCTATCAGCAATTATTCCACATCTGCGGTGCACTCCGCCCCTGCTTAGCAGTGGACATAATATGTCTAATTATTCATGACTCATTGCCTGCAGCCTTCCCATTGGCTCCCTGCTCCTTATATGCTCAGAAAGCCCCTAGGCAAATTGGCTTCTGTTTATGTTTTAAGTGCTTGCCTCGAGCATCCTGCTGCCCTGCTGTTGCATTCTGCCTTGATCTCTATTACCTTTGACCTCAGGTTGTACCCGGACCGCTGCATTCTTTGACCCCTGACCTCGGCTTGTATTTGGACTCCCACCTTTTCTACTCCTGGACCCCGGCTACGCACAACGAGCATCAGACATCCAATCCCAGACAGAAAGACAGACAGACAGACAGACAGACAGATATAAACAAAACAAAAAGAAGCGCAGGCCTCATAGCACGTAACTGGATATAAAAATGGGTATATTTAATAAAAAGAAGCAGTCCCTAGGACACATACATACATATACACACACACACACACACACACTAGCTGGTATACCCGGCGTTGCCCGGGCGTGGAAGGGCAGAGGGCATGGAGTGGAAGGGCGGGGGGGGGGAGGGTCGTGGAAGGGCGGGGGGGCGCCAAGGGGCGTGGAAGGGCGGGGAGGGCAAAGGGCAGGGGGGCAAAGGGCAGGGAGGGGCAGGCGGTTAAAGGGCAGGGCGGGGCAGGCAGTTAAAGGGCAGGGCGGGGCAAAGGGCAGGGCGGGGCAAAGGGCAGGGCGGGGCAAAGGGCAGGGCGGGGCAAAGGGCAGGGCGGGGCAAAGGGCAGGGCGGGGCAAAGGGCAGGGCGGGGCAAAGGGCAGGGCGGGGCAAAGGGCAGGGCAAAGGGCAGGGCGGGGCAAATGGCAGGGCGGGGCAAAGGGCAGGGCAAAGGGCAGGGCGGGGCAAAGGGCAGGGCAAGGCGGGGCAAAGGGCAGAGCGGGGCAAAGGGCAGGGCGGGGCGCAGGGCAGGGCAAAGGGGCAAAGGGCAGGGCGGCAAAGGGCAGGGCGGCAAAGGGCAGGGCGGCAAAGGGCAGGGCGGCAAAGGGCAGGGCGGGGCGGCAAAGGGCAGGGCGGGGCGGCAAAGGGCAGGGCGGGGCGGCAAAGGGCAGGGCGGGGCGGCAAAGGGCAGGGCGGGGCGGCAAAGGGCAGGGCGGCGCGGGTCGGCAAAGGGCAGGGCGGCAAAGGGCAGGGAGGGTGGGGGGCAAAGGGCAGGGAGGGTGGGGGGCAAAGGGCAGGGAGGGTGGGGGGCAAAGGGCAGGGAGGGTGGGGGGCAAAGGGCAGGGAGGGTGGGGGGCAAAGGGCAGGGAGGGTGGGGGGCAAAGGGCAGGGAGGCAAAGGGCAGGGAGGGTGGGGGGCAAAGGGCAGGGAGGGTGGGGGGCAAAGGGCAGGGAGGGTGGGGGGCAAAGGGCAGGGAGGGTGGGGGGCAAAGGGCAGGGAGGGTGGGGGGCAAAGGGCAGGGAGGGTGGGGGGCAAAGGGCAGGGAGGGTGGGGGGCAAAGGGCAGGGAGGGTGGGGGGCAAAGGGCAGGGAGGGTGGGGGGCAAAGGGCAGGGAGGGGGGGGCAAAGGGCAGGGAGGGGGGGGGCAAAGGGCAGGGAGGGGGGGGCAAAGGGCATGGAGGGGGGGGCAAAGGGCAGGGAGGGGGGGCAAAGGGCAGGGAGGGGGGCAAAGGGCAGGGAGGGGGGGCAAAGGGCAGGGAGGGGGGGCAAAGGGCAGGGAGGGGGGGCAAAGGGCAGGGAGGGGGGCAAAGGGCAGGGAGGGGGGCAAAGGGCAGGGAGGGGGGGGCAAAGGGCAGGGAGGGGTGGCAAAGGGCAGGGAGGGGTGGCAAAGGGCAGGGAGGCAAAGGGCAGGGAGGGGCAAAGGGCAGGGAGGGGCAAAGGGCAGGGAGGGGCAAAGGGCAGGGAGGGGCAAAGGGCAGGGAGGGGAAAAGGGCAGGGAGGGGCGGGGGGGGCTAAGGACAGGGAGGGGCAAGAGGGCAGGGAGGGGGCAGGGAGGGAGGGAGGGAGGCAAGAGGGGAGGGAGGGGGCAAGAGGGCAAAGGGCAGGGGGGCAAAGGGCAGGGGGCAAAGGGCAGGGGGGCAAAGGGCAGGGGGGCAAAGGGCAGGGGGGCAAAGGGCAGGGGGCAAAGGGCAGGGGGAGGGAGGGCAGGGGGCAAGGGCAGGGGGAGGGAGGGCAGGGGGCAAAGGGCATTGGGATGGAGGGCAGGGGGGGGCAAAGGGCATGGGAGGGAGGGCAGGGGGGGCAAAGGGCAGGGGAGGGAGGGCAGGGGGGGGCAAAGGGCAGGGGAGGGAGGGCAGGGGGGGCAAAGGGCAGGGGAGGGAGGGCAGGGGGGGCAAAGGGCAGGGGAGGGAGGGCAGGGGGGGCAAAGGGCAGGGGGAGGGAGGGCAGGGGGGGCAAAGGGCAGGGGAGGGCAGGGGGGGCAAAGGGCAGGGGGAGGGAGGGCAGGGGGGGCAAAGGGCAGGGGGGGCAAAGGGCAGGGGGGGCAAAGGGCAGGGGGAGGGAGGGCAGGGGGGGCAAAGGGCAGGGGGGGCAAAGGGCAGGGGGGGCAAAGGGCAGGGGGAGGGAGGGCAGGGGGAGGGAGGGCAGGGGGGCAAAGGGCAGGGGGAGGGAGGGCAGGGGGGGCAAAGGGCAGGGGGAGGAAGGGCAGGGGGGGGCAAAGGGCAGGGGGAGGGAGGGCAGGGGGAGGGAGGGCAGGGGGCAAAGGGCATTGGGAGGGAGGGCAGGGGGGACAAAGGGCAGGGAGGGCAGGGGGGGGCAAAGGGCAGGGGGAGGGAGGGCAGGGGGGCAAAGGGCAGGGGGGGCAAAGGGCAAAGGGAGGCAAAGGGCAGGGGGCAGGAAGGGCAGGGTGGCAGGGAGGGTAGGGGGGGGGCAAAGGGCAGGGGGGGCAAAGGGCAGGGGGAGGGAGGGCAGGGGGCAAAGGGCATTGGGATGGAGGGCAGGGGGGGGCAAAGGGCATGGGAGGGAGGGCAGGGGGGGCAAAGGGCAGGGGAGGGAGGGCAGGGGGGGGGCAAAGGGCAGGGGAGGGAGGGCAGGGGGGGCAAAGGGCAGGGGAGGGAGGGCAGGGGGGGCAAAGGGCAGGGGAGGGAGGGCAGGGGGGGCAAAGGGCAGGGGGAGGGAGGGCAGGGGGGGCAAAGGGCAGGGGGAGGGAGGGCAGGGGGGGCAAAGGGCAGGGGGGGCAAAGGGCAGGGGGAGGGAGGGCAGGGGGGCAAAGGGCAGGGGGAGGGAGGGCAGGGGGGGCAAAGGGCAGGGGGAGGGAGGGCAGGGGGGGCAAAGGGCAGGGGGAGGGAGGGCAGGGGGAGGAAGGGCAGGGGGGGCAAAGGGCAGGGGGAGGGAGGGAGGGCAGGGGGCAAAGGGCATTGGGAGGGAGGGCAGGGGGGACAAAGGGCAGGGAGGGCAGGGGGGGCAAAGGGCAGGGGGAGGGAGGGCAGGGGGGCAAAGGGCAGGGGGGCAAAGGGCAGGGGGCAAAGGGCAGGGGGCAGGAAGGGCAGGGTGGCAGGGAGGGTAGGGGGGGGGCAAAGGGCAGGGGGGGCAAAGGGCAGGGGGAGGGAGGGCAGGGGGGGCAAAGGGCAGGGGGAGGGAGGGCAGGGGGGGCAAAGGGCAGGGGGAGGGAGGGCAGGGGGAGGCAAAGGGCAGGGGGGCAGGGAGGGCAGGGAGGGTAGGGGGGGCAAAGGGCAGGGGGGGAGGGACGCGTTAAATAACCCATTCCCCTGCATGTACTCACCTTGCACACGGCCGTGCTGTTCTTCCTCCAGATACCGGCCGCCCTCCTCCTCCACCTCGGGCTCCTCAGCGGAGAGGCTGATACGCTCCGGTGAGGAGGTACTGTGCCTTTCGCGGGGAGAGGCGGAGACAGCCGGAGGAGCACCCTCGGGGACGGGGAGCGGCCTGTGTGAGGGGAGAGCCGCACAGTGCGTGCTCTGTGTGTGTGGGGAGGGAGCGGCCTGTGTGAGGGGAGAGCCGCGTGCACTGTGTGTGTGTGTGTGGGGGGGAGTGGCCTGTGTGAGGGGAGCCGCTCAGTGCTCTGTGTGTGTGTGTGGGGGGGGACGGGGAGCGGCCTGTGTGAGGGGAGCCGCTCAGTGCTCTGTGTGTGGGGGGGGGGGTGAGCGGGTGGGGGGTGAGGGAGAGCGCCTGGTGAGAGTCCCTCGCTGTGTCCCGGGTGCTCGCTCCGCTCCCCCGCTGACTGTAGCGGCGCCGGGGGGGGGGGGGGGGGGGAGGAAAAAGCGCGGGAAACCGGGAGAGGAGGAGGTGCGCGGGGTCACGATGAGCGCCGCGCAGTGTGTGTGTGTGTGTATTTTGGCCCGTCACTCCGCCTCAGGCCAATGAAAGGTGTGTGGGGGCGGCCGGCCCAAGGGACCAATGAGATTTCCCCTAGGAACACAGGTCATGCAGACAAACATACAGTGCTTTCAGAAATATATAGTAGATATACATATACACACACACACTTCCGCCAATAGAAATCTTAGGGCCCAGGACATATTATAGGAACAGCCCCCCCCCCCTTGATTAATGCCCCCCCGATATCCCCCTTGTAATCCCCACACTGCAAAGCATATTGTGTGCTCCTTAGGGGTGGGAGAAGGAGATCTTGGGAGAGACAGAGACACAGAGAGAGCACGAGCGGGAGGGAAAGGAGAGCGCGGGAGGGGGGAGAAGGAAAGCGCGCAAGCAAGGGGGGGGGAGGAGAAAGAGCGCGTGAAAGCGGGGGGGGGGAAGGAGAGAGCGCGCAAGAGAGGGGGGAAAGGAGAGAGAATATATTGAATGTCAGCAAATTACAGAGGTAAAATTGAGGAAAAAGTAGATAACAGATGGTGGTTTGAGTAGACAGTCAAATACAGAAAGGAGGCAGCGTGGGCTAGACTTGTGAGTGTCCATTAGTGAGGAAAAGTAGCTTTGTTTAGCCTGGGAGTGGGAAGAGTTGAAACCAGATAGATTACATTTGCAGTGGAGGGTGTTAGAGAGAGTATGAGATATCTTCTAGGGGCACTCAGAGGAGCAAGTGCAGGAGCAAAGAATGCATGTCTGGCAGTTTTGCCAAGGTCTGGGGATAAAAGGGTGAGAATGGCAGAGAAGTGGGGCATGTAGAGCATGAGAGGAAGATTGGGCAAAATTCTAGTTCATGACAAGATCTTCGAGGCCAGTAGAGTAGCAGAGAGGAGAGGGAGGACAGCAAAGTGGAGATAAGACGTTAGCTAAATGAAACGCTGGTCTCTGCAGAACTGAGGGGTAAATGGAGGTGAAGAAAAGGAGAATTGAAAGAGAGTAAATGGGATGAAGTGATGGTCAGAGAGAGGAAAGGGGAGAAGAGAGAAATTGAGAGAAGCTTCTGCATTATCTTCGCATTCAGGGTCTGAGAGCACAGGCAGAATACACTGGTCAAACAGTGGAAGGAGCCCTTGAAAAATTGTTCCGTTTTTTTCCAAATGTGCTCCATTGATGGTCAGAGACCCACAACTCTGCATTTCCAACCTTTATACTCGTTTGAGAAAGAGACATATTGCTCCTGTAACTCTGCTACATGTGGTTTGTTCCAGAATAATCAGAAGGCCTAGGGACTTCCTATGAGAGGCAATGAACCCTGAATATTCCCTAAAGGTGGGTATTCTGCTGGAGGCAGTGTGTCAGAGCACAGCCATAAATGATCAGGAAAGCAGCTTGTGGTTAAAAGATATTCTTTATTCGGACATCATGGTGCAGTCAGGGAAATGGAGGGAGCTCTTACGCGTTTCACGCCTCGTTGGCGCTTCGTCAGAGAGTGAAAAAGTAATGCTGGGACCCCCTTGATATAGTGCCTCTCATTGCGTTTCAAATTGCTCACAGCCGCGGCTCGATTGGCCGGAAGTGATGATACCGGAAGTCAGGAACCGGATGTGACGCGACGGGCTCCATGCATGGATGGTTTGTTTACAAGCTATGCTTGTAGTCATGGAGATCGCAGCGTCATCACTCCGTAGCAATGGGGAAATCTTAATTACAAACGGGACCCAGCATTATCACCCCACCATACAAAAAACATACATAATCAAAGGTGGTGGTTTTAAAAACAACATCTAAAGCATATAAACTATGCATAAACTGAAGGACTCTTTGTAAACAATTTGATATTATCCATAATGTATGGTTGCAATCGTATTTGTAAACGTTTTTGAGTGTCTGGTGACATATGTAAATTGTTTATAATGATAAACTTTAAATCATTGATCCGGGTTGTATAGTCTATATTACAATCATACATGATGGATTAATATATCAGTAAAAAAATCAGAACGGAACACCCTTTTTCAGCTTAAACATAACAACACGTTAATTATAAAAAACGCTGATAAGGGTGGAGCCGTAGTAGTGATGTCCAAAGACAATTACTACAAAGAATCAATTAGACAACTAAGTGACAGTAACTCTTATTGTAGGTTGGACAAAGACCCCACATCATTATATCTTGGAGAGCTACAAACACTGATTGACCTTGGCAGGGAGTTGCGGGTATTGTCGATACAAGAATCTCAATATCTATTTAACCGATTTCCCACAGTACCTATTTTTCACCATCTCCCAAAGATCCACAAGTCCCTGGAGAATCCACCAGGCAGACCAATAATTTCTAGCATTGGATCTTTGGGAGATGGTGTATCTAGGTACGTGGATATTTATCTCCAACCCCTAGTAGTGGTTCTCCCGTCCTATATCAGAGATTCAACACATTTACTAAATTTGTTACAAGAGATCACTTGGTGTCACAATTATACATGGGTTACACTAGATGTATCATCTCTATACACAATTATTAGTCACAATCTTGGCATCCTAGCTGTCACTCATTTCCTTAATTTATCAAATTTACACACTCCACAAATCACTTTTCTTTTGGATTGCATAATATTTTTATTACAGCACAATTACTTTCTTTTTGACCAGCACTTCTATCTCCAAAAACAGGGCACTGCCATGGGTACTTCCTTTGCACCTTCCTATGCAAACCTCTTTATGGGCTTCTGGGAAAATAAACACATTTTCGGTGACACTAATCCTTTTCGTAAGCACATTATCTTTTACCGTCGTTATATAGACGACCTTATCCTGATATGGGAGGGGGACCACGACATACTGGGAGCTTTCATCAACTATCTGAATGACAATACTTTTAATTTAAAATTCACATCATTAGTAAACATTAATCATATAGACTTTTTGGATATAAGATTATCCATAGATGTGAATTGTACAATTCAAACGAATTTATTTCGTAAAACAAATGCCCGCAACTCTCTGCTAAGGGCAAACAGCAGCCATCCGAGACCTCTATTACGAGGCATACCCAAAGGTCAATATCTCCGACTGAGAAGGCTTTGTTCTACTGAAGAAGCCTTCATACAACAGTCGGAGATACTGAACGAGAGGTTCAGGAACAGAGGATATCAAGAAAAAGATATACATTCTGCATTTATGCATGCACTGCAATTAAATCGTTCAGAACTGTTGAAAAATACAAAACAGAGGAAAAAAACAATAAAAACAAAGATCACAGAACCTGAATCTGAGACCCCGCTCTTTATCACCACCTTTAGCAATCAGGCTAGTAAGATAAGAAGCATCATAGAAAAACACTGGAGGGTATTAGAGCTAGATAGAGGGCTGAAATCGGTCACAAATAATCTACCAAAATTTGTATATAAAAAGGCAAAGACCATAGGATATCATCTATCTCCTAGCTTATTCACTGCAGGACACAAGACATCCCGAGATAGACTCCCAAAAGGCTTCCACAAATGTGGCAAATGTACATACTGTAGATATGCTACACCACTAAGTTCAGTTACTAATAAATATACGTGTCAGAAATACAAATTAAAACAATTTATGACATGTTCTACCAATTATGTTATATACAAACTTAATTGTGCCTGTGGTATGACCTATATTGGGAGGACAATCAGACCTCTAAAAGTGAGAATTTCAGAACACCTAAGATCAATAAAAAAGGAAGATCCTAACCTACCAGTGTCTAAACATTTCTCAAATTGTCCAAAAGGCTCCAGTGAAACTTTCTCATTCAGTGCATTAGAACATATTCCTAGACACACAAGAGGAGGTAATAGGGAAAATGTACTGAACCAGAGAGAAATGTTCTGGATTTATACCCTCGGGTCTTTGGCACCCGGGGGTATAAATACGGATTGGGAACTCAAGCATTTCTTGTGAAATGTATGTTCATTATTTTTCCATACATCAATAATTTTATATTGAAAGAAGAACTAACCTGTTGTACTTAATGTTATGCACATCAAAAACAATGTATATATTTACAACACATCACAAGACTATTTAAAATATCATGATGTATATACATTGCTCTTCTCATATTGCCTTTATTTCCTTAAAAATAATAGAATGTAATTATAACGAGATGTATAACATATGCTTCACCCATTGCTTAGATATAGTCATCAGTCTTTCACAAATCACCTCAAGTAAATCTGTGCAACTGTTCCAAATGTATACTTTCATGCAAAGAATTGGCACAATAGATTTTTACTGATATATTAATCCATCATGTATGATTGTAAGATAGACTATACAACCCGGATCAATGATTTAAAGTTTATCATTATAAACAATTTACATATGTCACCAGACACTCAAAAACGTTTACAAATACGATTGCAACCATACATTATGGATAATATCAAATTGTTTACAAAGAGTCCTTCAGTTTATGCATAGTTTATATGCTTTAGATGTTGTTTTTAAAACCACCACCTTTGATTATGTATGTTTTTTGTATGGTGGGGTGATAATGCTGGGTCCCGTTTGTAATTAAGATTTCCCCATTGCTACGGAGTGATGACGCTGCGATCTCCATGACTACAAGCATAGCTTGTAAACAAACCATCCATGCATGGAGCCCGTCGCGTCACATCCGGTTCCTGACTTCCGGTATCATCACTTCCGGCCAATCGAGCCGCGGCTGTGAGCAATTTGAAACGCAATGAGAGGCACTATATCAAGGGGGTCCCAGCATTACTTTTTCACTCTCTGACGAAGCGCCAACGAGGCGTGAAACGCGTAAGAGCTCCCTCCATTTCCCTGACTGCACCATGATGTCCGAATAAAGAATATCTTTTAACCACAAGCTGCTTTCCTGATCATTTATGGCTGTGCTCTGACACACTGCCTCCAGCAGAATACCCACCTATCTACCACTTTTCCGGATGCACGCCACCAACAAGAAGAAACCAGGCTTTTTTCATGTGAGTTTATCCTTTATTCTATTTTGGAGGTATACACTAGGGTGGTTTCAAGCGTGTGTGACATTGTCCTCATTAGGAGTGATGTGATGGAGCTTAACACTCTTCATTCACAACACCTCTAGGACTTCAATATATATGTCTTCTACACAGCGCTCACCTACATACCCAATACTCACCTGTATATCAATAGCCTGCATCAAGACATCTTCTATCAAGAATATCTGAATTGACATTGTTATTTTCATTATCCATAGTCATTTAGAGCACTATTGATGAACTCTGTTCTTCTACTGCTGTATTCCCTAAAGGTGACCATACTACTTGTAACAAGACAGCCGTCGTTTACACAAAGGGCGTTATGGTACTCACCATCGACAGTAAATGTAACTATTTCACTCTTTATTGTGGTTAGATGAGCCTCAGTGTTTGCTTCTTCTCTCTCAGACTTAATCTCTAACGTCTCTGGTACAATCACTGGGAAACCTGCCAACAAGAAAAGGAAAATCCATCATGTAAAGCTGGGAGTGGGAACTCTTCCTGTGATATCACTATACAGAAATACTGTATACTGATTCCTAAGGGGAGCGGATAGGTAACTGATTGTACCTTATTATTAACCCTGAGTGCTGAAAACATGCTGGAGTTTATGGTGCTGCCAATGTTCCAACCTCATTAATGATAATATTTCTCAATATAACCTTAGACAAATCATGTGATTGTTTTTAAATAGAGCATGTAGCTTATAATTGTATCCATGCTTTAATGTTATTTTCCTCAATATTGTAGACATTTCAGTCCATTTTTAAAACAAATTGAATAGAAGACAAGTGAGGATACAAGGTTACTTACCACCAACAGGAAATGAATCTATTTCTATCTTTATTGAGGTCACATGATCCTCAGCGTTTGGTTCTTCTTCCTCCGACTTAATCTCTAATCGCTCCGGTACAACCGTTGGAAAACCTGGCAATAAGAAAAGGAAAACCCATCATGTAAAGCTGGGATTTGGGGCTCTTCTTGTGATTTCACCTTCTCTGATATTGCTATAATATAATACCCATCGTAAAGAAATGTTTTACTGGCCCTTCTGGTAAAAATTGACAAATATAGCTGAAGACGTATTACATTTTACCTGCTAATGGTTCCGTAAAAACATAAGATTAATTAATTTGGGTGTTTGACACGTTACCTATGGCACACCTATGAGAACGTGACCTGTATATGTGACAATGGTTAATACACACAGCTATCTAGCCAATTCACTTTCCTCCACGCATGGACCTTCAAACAAAAACAAATATCTCCTCTCAATCCATCCCAATATACCATCTGTCATGAAGGGCACACTTGTGAGCACATGACATCTGCAACCAGGGTTCATACACACCGCAAACTAGCTGCCTCACCTTTAAGCTTCGCAAGATACGTCAAATCAGTTAATATTTACCCTTACTCCGTTGGTTTCCATCTACTTCATAATTAAAATGCAGGTTTTTATATTCTAAATTCCTTTAATTGAGACCATCATAAGCCCACCTTTCTGGGCCGTTTCTCAACCCACCCATTTCATCAATCTCTCTACCTCAGTTATACAACTTAAGAAAAAAAAACCTGTTCTTTTGACGTTGAAAACTTTGCATTAATATATAAAAGACTTCATAACTGTTTCTATAATACTTCGACACACGGCATCTTCATTGATGCATCTGTGTACATAGTATACTCGCCTGGGTGTATGGCCATATAACTTCTTTTTTTGCAAGAGAAACAAATCCGATTATATATATAAAACACTGTTTTTTGGCATCATTTGATTCGTGTAAGTACAATGGTTACAAATATATATTTGTTATTCTTGCCAAGTTAAGTCAGGTCCAGGATATTCATATTTAGCCACAAACCCCTGATACTCTGCAGAATTCCCCAAAGAAGGTCTTTCATGGTAAATTTTAAAGATTTACTTTTATTATACTGTCAGGACACCATATCTCAAATCCCCCCACTTACACAACCAGATGTCCTTATCTCTAGCTACCATCAGTCCTATAAACCCAAGACCTGGTTAGGGGTTTAACAGGCAATAAAAACAATTCTTGTATTTTTAATACAATTTGTAACCAACTTTTTTTTTTTCCCCCCAAACTTTTTTATTAGGCAGATATAAAATGTACATACATGGAACGATATGCATAGCCTAATACAGAAACATTTTTGTATTTTTTGGTGGGAAAGGATGGCAAAACCTGTTGTTAGAGAGAGAGAGGGGGGAGGTGAGAAAGAGAGAGGACAGATTGGGAGGAAGGGGGGGGGGGGAGGGGGGGAGTGTCTACCCTGGTCTCTGGTGTCCCTTTTGGACGAACTTCATAGAGGTACTGATTGTCAAACGCTTCCTTATCCATAATGCCTTATCTCCTTGTTTCTTCCTAAGTGAGCTTGACTCGTTCTATCTGATTATCCATGGTTCCCAGATTTTATAGAAAGCTATCGTTTTTTGCTTAAGGTGCGCGGTTAGCGTCTCCATAAGCATTACTTCATTGATCCTGTTTTTTAGTTTAGTCATGGAGGGTGGGGGCACTTGCTTCCAGGAGGCCGCAACCTCACATCTCGCCGCTGTGAGGATGAAGGAGACCAATTTCCTCACTGGACGGTCAATTTTTTTCCATTGGCCTGGCCAGTAGGTAGGTCAGTAGATCAATATGTAGATCGAGGCTAGTAACCTCTTTTAGTAGAATTTGGACCCTTCCCCAATGCTTCTTAATTTCCGGACACGTCCACCAGATGTGGCCATGTCACCCTTTTGTCCACAGCCTCTCCAACACAAATCAGAAGCCAGGGGTAGATTTGTTTTAGCCTCACTGGAGTGAGGTACCAGGAGAACATTATTTTGTAAATGTTTTCTTTGGTTGTGGTGCATATGGAAGTTCCTGAGGCTACTTCCCAAATGTCTTCCCAATCCTCTCTGTTGATAACTATATTCAGGTCCGCGGCCCATTTTTGCATGTAGTCATGAGTCGGAGGGTCCGCTGATGTTTCCAATTCTGTATACATTTTTGATATTAGCCCTTTTTGTTGAGAGCTCTCTCTACATAGTCTCTTGAATTTAGTGAGAGGGGGAAATTCTGGATTCGGGGATATCTTCTGGGCAAAGTGTCTAATTTGGAGATATTTGAATGTGTCCAATTGTGGTATATCGTATTTAGTACGTAAATTTTGGTAGCTCAAGAGTTTCCCCAGGCTCAGTATGTCTCCGATCCCCTTTGATTTGAAGTGGTCGTATAATTTGGAAGCGCATCCGGGGGGGGAATTTAGGGTTATTAAAAATTGGTGTGAGTTGTGAGCTGGGGGACGCAAGTCTGTACTTAGTCTTGGCTTTAAGCCAGACTTCCCAGGTATGGCTCATCGCTCCCAGTTTGAATTTGTTGAGATGCATATCTCCTCTATCCAGGCTCCATAGGCACGCTTGCAGAGAAGGCATTTTGTCATAGTGTGACTCTATTTTGAGCCAGCCTCGTTGTTCAGGGTCAGCGTTCCATACGGCTGCTTGTTTAAGTTGAGCTGCCTGGTAATATTTGGAGATGTCAGGGACACCCATACCTCCCCTCGCTCTAGCTTCCAACAGTACCGATCTGGCTACCCTGGGTCTTTTGCCATGCCAAATGAAATTGAAGAATCTGTTTTGGATGTTTGTAACCAACTTTTATCTCTCGTTGCCAGATTGATTAAAATACTTGATAATTTCTGCTATATTTATGATAACTCCCATAACTGCTAAATAACCAGATATCCCCTCTGTGCAAATTTCAGAGTCCTCAAAATTTATACAATACTCACTTAACAAGTGTGGATCCATGCTGGTAGCGGGCAGTGCTCCTCTGTCCATGCTGGTAGTGGGCAGTGCTCCTCTGTCCATGCTGGCAGTGGGCAGTGCTCCTCTGTCCATGCTGGCAGTGGGCAGTGCTCCTCTGTCCATGCTGGCAGTGGGCAGTGCTCCTCTGTCCATGCTGGCAGTGGGCAGTGCTCCTCTGTCCATGCTGGCAGTGGGCAGTGCTCCTCTGTCCATGCTGGTAGTGGGCAGTGCTCCTCTGTCCATGCTGGTAGTGGGCAGTGCTCCTCTGTCCATGCTGGCAGTGGGCAGTGCTCCTCTGTCCATGCTGGCAGTGGGCAGTGCTCCTCTGTCCATGCTGGCAGTGGGCAGTGCTCCTCTGTCCATGCTGGTAGTGGGCAGTGCTCCTCTGTCCATGCTCTTAGTGGGCAGTGCTCCTCTGTCCATGCTGGTAGTGGGCAGTGCTCCTCTGTCCATGCTGGTAGTGGGCAGTGCTCCTCTGTCCATGCTGGTAGTGGGCAGTGCTCCTCTGTCCATGCTGGTAGTGGGCAGTGCTCCTCTGTCCATGCTGGTAGTGGGCAGTGCTCCTCTGTCCATGCTGGCAGTGGGCAGTGCTCCGCTGTCCATGCTGGTAGTGGGCAGTGCTCCTCTGTCCATGCTGGCAGTGGGCAGCGCTCCTCTGTCCATGCTGGCAGTGGGCAGTGCTCCTCTGAAGGTGGAGATAGGACGGTCCTTGATTTAGATTTGGTGGATGCCAGCTGTACCTGTATAAAAGAGAATAAATGTAATTAGTACGATCTGTTTTCTTGGACAAATATACAGCATTTAGTGTGAGCTTTCACACCTAAAATTATTAACACAAAACAGCCCTAAAGGAGACAAGGACACCAAAACACACACATCTGGTCCATCCTTCAACAGAAGCATCATTTCAAATACTACTAATGGTTCAGGATTGCTATAACATTACCATCTCGTATAACAAAAAACACAGTATAAAGAGCCAGGGATCAACAGCTATAAGAATAGCAACGCCCTCCTACTGCAACATAGTAACACACTGTACAGTGCTATAGTATAAATAAAAAAAAGCAGATACATCTGGTGCTTCCGTTTGGCATCCGAGAGTCTTCTATGTATGCACGTCTTTATTTATACAGCCCCATTAATGTATATAGCGCTGCACAGCAGTAATACATGTGACATAATAATGTAAACAACAAATACAAATAACCCAGATATACACACACACACACACACACACACACACACTACCCCCCCAAAACATACACACACTTCCTTTCGGCCTGCCTCTCTCCCTCACTGTTCAGCCGGTGGCTGCGGGCAGGCCCGCCCAGAGCTGGTCAGGCCTCTTGCTGCTGCCGGGCATCTCCCAAGCTGCTGGCCTGCCTCCTACACTGTCCAACGTCGGGCCTCTGTCATGCCGCAACTTCCATACCAATGATACCCCTTACCCTAAAAACATTGACCCGTTACCCAACAAACCCCACCACTAAAACCCCTAAAATGTATCCCCTAACCCAATCGCTAAAACCCCTCAAATTACGCCACTACCCTAACCACCAAACCCCTAACCTTATCGTAGAAGTAGTCGCCGGAAAGGTCCAGCAGCAGCCAAACACCAGCGAGGACGTGGTAGCAGCGACATTGCCGCTCGTTATACTCTGTCTATACACCGGCACTACCCACCGCCCCCAGAGTGTATATAACCAGCCGGTGCTCCCCACCGCCCCCCAGAGTGTATATAACCAGCCGGCGCTCCCCACCGCCCCCAGAGTGTATATAACCAGCCGGCGCTCCCCACCTCCCCCAGAGTGTATATAACCAGCCGGCGCTCCCCACCACCCCAGAGTGTATATAACCAGCCGGCGCTACCCACCGCCCCAGAGTGTATATATAACCAGCCGGCGCTACCAACCGCCCCCAGAGTGTATATATAACCAGCCGGCGCTACCCACCGCCCCAGAGTGTATATATAACCAGCTGGTTATATAACCAGCTGGTGCTACCCACCGCCCCCAGAGTGTATATATAACCGGCCGGCGCTACTCACCGCCCCCAGAGTGTATATAACCAGCCGGCGCTACCCACCGCCCCCAGAGTGTATATAACCAGCCGGCGCTCCCCACCTCCCCCAGAGTGTATATAACCAGCCGGCGCTCCCCATCGCCCCAAGAGTGTATATAACCAGCCGGCGCTCCCCACCGCCCCCAGAGTGTATATAACCAGCCGGCGCTCCCCACCGCCCCCAGAGTGTATATATAACCAGCCGGCGCTCCCCACCGCCCCCAGAGTGTATATAACCAGCCGGCGCTACCCACCGCCCCCAGAGTGTATATATAACCGGCCGGCGCTACTCACCGCCCACAGAGTGTATATATAACCAGCCGGCGCTCCCCACCGCCCCCAGAGTGTATATAACCAGCCGGCGCTCCCCACCTCCCCCAGAGTGTATATAACCAGCCGGCGCTCCCCACCGCCCCAAGAGTGTATATAACCAGCCGGCGCTCCCCACCGCCCCCAGAGTGTATATAACCAGCCGGCGCTCCCCACCGCCCCCAGAGTGTATATATAACCAGCCGGCGCTCCCCACCGCCCCCAGAGTGTATATAACCAGCCGGCGCTACCCACCGCCCCAAGAGTGTATATAACCAGCCGGCGCTCCCCCCCGCCCCCAGAGTGTATATAACCAGCCGGCGCTCCCCACCGCCCCCAGAGTGTATATAACCAGCCGGCGCTCCCCACCGCCCCCAGAGTGTATATAACCAGCCGGCGCTCCCCACCGCCCCCAGAGTGTATATAACCGGCCGGCGCTCCCCACCGCCCCCAGAGTGTATATAACCAGCCAGCGCTCCCCACCGCCCCCAGAGTGTATATAACCAGCCGGCGCTACCCACCGCCCCCAGAGTGTATGTAACCAGCCGCGCTCCCCACCGCCCCCAGAGTGTATATAACCAGCCGGCGCTACCCACCGCCCCAGAGTGTATATATAACCAGACGGCGCTCCCCACCGCCCCAGAGTGTATATAACCAGCCGGCGCTACCCACCGCCCCCAGAGTGTATATAACCAGCCGGCGCTCCCCACCGCCCCCAGAGTGTATATAACCAGCCGGCGCTCCCCACCGCCCCCAGAGTGTATATAACCAGCCGGCGCTCCCCACCGCCCCCAGAGTGTATATAACCAGCCGGCGCTCCCCACCGCCCCCAGAGTGTATATAACCAGCCGGCGCTCCCCACCGCCCCCAGAGTGTATATAACCAGCCGGCGCTCCCCACCGCCCCCAGAGTGTATATAACCAGCCGGCGCTCCCCACCGCCCCCAGAGTGTATATAACCAGCCGGCGCTCCCCACCGCCCCCAGAGTGTATATAACCAGCCGGCGCTCCCCACCGCCCCCAGAGTGTATATAACCAGCCGGCGCTCCCCACCGCCCCCAGAGTGTATATAACCAGCCAGCGCTCCCCACCGCCCCCAGAGTGTATATAACCAGCCGGTGCTACCCACCGCCCCCAGAGTGTATGTAACCAGCCGGCGCTCCCCACCGCCCCCAGAGTGTATATAACCAGCCGGCGCTCCCCACCGCCCCCAGAGTGTATATATAACCAGCCGGCGCTCCCCACCGCCCCCAGAGTGTATATATAACCAGCCGGCGCTACCCACCGCCCCAGAGTGTATATATAACCAGACGGCGCTCCCCACCGCCCCAGAGTGTATATATAACCAGACGGCGCTCCCCACCGCCCCAGAGTGTATATATAACCAGACGGCGCTCCCCACCGCCCCAGAGTGTATATATAACCAGACGGCGCTCCCCACCGCCCCAGAGTATATATAACCAGCCGGCGCTCCCCACCGCCCCAGAGTATATATAACCAGCCGGCGCTCCCCACCGCCCCAGAGTGTATATATAACCAGGCGGCACTATACACCAGCACATAATATAACCTTACAGAGTACAAGTCTGAGGGAGCGGGAAGAGGGGGTGACACATGGGGGGCAGTGGGGTGATTGTCCCGACCTTGGTCTCCAGCTCACAGCAGCACCATGTGATCTCACAGCTGGGTTACACGTACCTTGCTTGGGTGCCTACGGGGTAAGGGGGGCACAGCAGTTATGGGGGCTCCGGTTCCCCTTCTATTTTTTTTCAATGGTCTGATTTTCCGGGAAGTGGAAACACTGATTACATCCAGGTCACAGCTGTGTCCTACTGCGCATGCTCACACTAAGGGGATCATGGGAGTTGTAGTTTTTACAGACTTCAGTACAGATTAAGTGTCACATACAGTGTAGATCAGTAACATTTCCCAGAGACTGTGCTAGGGAGAGAGAGTTACTTCTGCATGTAGATGTGTATACTCCTCTTGGCCCTTAATATATCGCAGTAAAGCTGCTTCAGTTCCTCCCTTTTGGCCAATGCTGATATGAAGGAGGTAACCTGGATATAACATAACCCCTGAGGCTGTAATAACACTAAAGTGCTGCACATTTATACATACACCTGTTCTCTCTTTGTCTCTCACAGGCAGGGCTGGGGCAGGACAGGCAGAGCTGGGGCAGGACAGGCAGGACTGGGGCAGCACAGGCAGAGCTGGGGCAGCACAGGCAGGGCTGGGGCAGCACAGGCAGGGCTGGGGCAGCACAGACAGGGCTGCTGGTTTTGTGCAGATTGCGCTGATTTTATAATTACATTTATTTTCCAAGTTCCATCTGCTACAATAACAAGCCCCCCTGCTCCCCCACACAGCGCCCCCTGCTCCCCACACAGAGGCCCACACCACCCTTGTCTCTCTCTCCTCCCCACCTGTCTTTCTCTCTACCCTCCACCAATCTCTCTCTCCCCCCTCTTTCCACCCTTCCCCTCTCTTTCTTGCCTCTCTCTCCCCCCTCAACCCCTCTATCACCCCCCCCCCTCTGTCACTGGTAGGTAAGGGGTTAAAGCCCCTGTCATGATAATATCATTAGATATTATGTATTTCAATCCATGTGGTGCTTCAGGGGTTAATGAAGGTACGGTTTGGGTTTAAAAATACACTATAGGTGGAGGGGGGCAGGGACTATCGAGCCCCCGCTTCCCTTCAGCTCTCCACCCTTCCCCCCCTATCCCTCACAACCCCCCCCCTGTCCATGCCCCCCCCTCCCTTTCTTTGTCCCCCTTACCTCTCCCCCTCCTCTGTCTTTCTCCGATATACTCCCAAAAGTAGAAAATGGTTTATTGGATCTGATTTATATAGTTTGCAGTCATGTGCCTATGACTTCACTGTCGATGTTATTATTCTCTGTATATTTGCTATAAGTCTCCAATAAAGGAAAAAGATTGGGGGAAAAAAATACAATACAGGCGGCGCACATGCAGCGTAGTTGCAGAGTTACAACCCCATCTCACAAAACTATTTTCCCAAATAGTTCCTTCTTTTCTACATCTTCTAATTGGATGATTCTTAGATCGTTTCGAGCAGTTGTCAACTGTTTATAAATTCTCCGGGAGGGGTTATTTTTATGCTTTTGCTCTAGATCGATTATTTTGTCTGTGAGCTCTTTAGATAATCTAAGTTTGGTTTTCTTCCGGTGGGAGGCAATCGAGATAAGATTTCCTCGAATTGTCGCCTTATGGGCTTCCCACAGGCTTGCTGGAGAGGCTACGGAGCCTGTGTTTATTCTGAAGTATTCCTTAAGGGATTTTTTGAGTTCCAGCATTGTCCCGGAGTGGTTCAGTAAGGAATCGTTTAATTTCCAGAAGTACGAAATAGTTTTCCCGAAGGGGATGGACAGGGTCATGGTGATGGGAGCATGATCTGACCATGTAATTGGGCCGATATCTGTATCAGTGGTAGCCTCTAGTACGTTCTTGGAAGCAAGGAAGTAGTCAATACGGGAGTAAGACTGGTGGGGCGCCGAGTAAAAAGTGTAATCTCTCTGACCCTGATGCTGTGTTCTCCAAATGTCTACCAGAGAAAAGTCTCTCATAATATCCTTAAATTTTTTCCCCAGTCTTTGTGACTGAGTGGAGTGTTGTCGCCCTGGTTGGCTCGATTTGTCTTCCTTTGGGTTGAGAGCCATATTTAAATCCCCTGCAATGAGTATTGAGGATAGGTATTGTGGGTCAATTTCTTCCAGAACCTTTTTAAGAAATTCTGTCTGGTTTTCGTTTGGGGCGTATAGGTTAATAAGGGCGATTGACGTGCCGGATAGTGAGCCATAGACTACAATGAATCTCCCCTCTGGATCTGCCTGAATTTTTGTTAAATTAAATGGGGTGCCCTGTCGAAACAGAATGGCCACCCCTCTACGCTTGCTGCTGAAAGATGAGAAATAACTCACCGGGAATGCATGCTGGAATATTTTAGGCGGCTCTTGTGACGTGAAGTGCGTCTCCTGGAGGAAAACAACGTCCCCTCCTGTTTTCTTTATCTCCTGGAGGGCCAGGCGACGTTTTCTATTATTGTGGAGTCCCTTCACATTGAGGGAGATAACTTTCAGGGCTTTTTGGTGTGACATTGCTAACTCTTAGCTAAGACCGCTCGTGCGAGCACTAGAGTAGTGCTATGGGGTGTAGTCAGGGGGGGGGGGGTAGTGAGGGGGGAGCCTGGAGGGGGGGGGTGTGGGGAGGGGGGGTGGTTGGGGAAAGGGAGGGGGGGGGTGAGATCTCTTTTTGGGCTCTCGGTTGGTGGAGCCCATTGTATGGTAATGCTATCTGAAGTGCTTAGTGGCTGATGGGGGTGGGGGGAGGGGGAATGCGGGGAGGGTCCCTGCTCAGCTGGTGTGGGGGAGGGGAGGTATAGGGGTGGGTAAGGGGGGGGGGAGAGGGCAGGTCTTGGGAAAGGGGAGGGTATGATGAGAGGGAGGGGGCTGGGGGGATGGAGCCTGGGCGGGGCATAGGGAGATACATCTTTACCTTGTGTAACCGTCAGTCTTGGAGATGCTCCTGTCCAGGGGGGCCGGGGCGGGGGTGGGTTGGAGGGGATAGAGGGTGGGGGGGGGGGGGGTACAGGCAAAAACATTGAACCTTTAATAAGCATTACTGTAGACTTCTAGCATTGACAATAATACATGGTTAGTAATTTGAACCTGCAGCATTGTGCATGAATCTCATATAGCATTACACACCTTATACATTTGCCTTAACTTCAGCGTTGAGCGGCCTCATGTGGTAAACCCGGGGACTGCGTCTATCGGGTCCACCTTCGGGAGCATGCTCAGCCCAACAGATTCAAAGTTGAGTAGTCCAGCCCGAGGGGACTGGGGAGGGGTTAGCGAGGGGAGGGGTTAGAGAGGGGAGAGGGAGGGGCGGGGTATCTGGGCGACAGGGGGGGGGGAAGGGGTCCTTGGATGGGTAAGGATAGGGGGGAGGGGGGGGGAGAAAGAGTGGGAACGAGGCGGGGGGTGGTGGGGAATTTGGGGGTACCGGGGGAAAGAGAGGGGGGAGGGGCGGGGATAGGGGTAACCTCGGTCTTTGTGCCTTACATACTTCACCCATTCTCCTACCCGTTCATGGTGTGTCAGGTTTCAGCAGTGCCCTGGGGGGCAATGCGCCCTGCAGGTCCTCTCATGAGGGGAGCGGCAATCTGAGCCTGAGTAACCTGCCGAGGTATGGTAGGGCTGAGGTGTAGTTAGTTCTGGATCCGGGAACCCGGGGGGGGGGGGGGGCGAGTGGCAGGAAGGGATGTTGGGGGTGGGGGGGTAGGGAGGGTTTGGGGGTATCTCGCAGGGGGATGGTGCGGGGAAGTGGGGGTAGGGGGGGGGGCCTGAGGAGGGGAGGGGAGAGGGGGGTGGGGTCACCTCGATCGTCGCCCTCATAAACATTGTCCAGATTAAACATTCATTACCGTAGGCATCTAGCAGTGACAATAGTATCGCGGTAGTACAGCCTTATGTGTCGGCTTAAAGAAAAAATGTTGGCATCTTGTCCTGAGTCCCTTGTAATTGTCACTGGGTTGTACCTGGGGCGCGTGCATCCCCCCTTTTTTTTTGGGGGGGGGAAGGCTGGTGTATTGGTGGGCTGGGGGAGGGGTTGAGAGGAAGGTTAGGGGGTAGGGGGGGCTGGTGGAGGGGGGGGGGTAGAAGGGAGGGAGGGGGGGTGTAGGGGGGAGGGGTTTGAGCAGGAAGGGGGGGTGGGATGGAGGGGGTTAGTGAGGACGAGGGGGGGGGAGAGGGGGGCGAGGTGAGGCAGTCATTGGGCAGGGGGGAAGGGGTAGGGATGTTGGTATTGGGAGGGGGGGGGTAGGGATGTTGGTATTGGGAGGGGGGGTGGGTAGGGGTGTTGGTATTGGGAGGGGGGGTGGGTAGGGGTGTTGGTATTGGGAGGGGGGGTGGGTAGGGATGTTGGTATTGGGAGGGGGGGTGGGTAGGGATGTTGGTATTGGGAGGGGGGGTGGGTAGGGATGTTGGTATTGGGAGGGGGGGTGGGTAGGGGTGTTGGTATTGGGAGGGGGGGTGGGTGGGATGCGGGGGGGAAGAGGATAGAGGGGGGGGAGGGTAGGGGGATGCTCTACGAGCTCATTATAGGCCTGTCTAACTGGGAGGACGTGGCCGCTGGGGTACTTAAGGCCTGATGCCTAACTGGGAGTGATGGGAAATATAATAATAACCGGGGATAACATGGGGGGAACATTGCTACAGACCCTCCGCGGACGCCTCGCAGCTGGGAGCGGCCGGGATGACCTGGGCCGTTCGTCCCTCCGCGGAGGGGGAAGTCATGGTCCTCCGGGACCGTCAGGGGTTGGACCGCCAGCGAGATCTTCTGACCCCCCCTCGGCCAGAGACATAGTCAAACTACACTATTACACCACTAAGGAGAAAATAATGAGCGGCTGCTGGAATCAAGATTGTGTGGACTTTGAACTCTAGGATCCAGATTTTCCAAGATCTTTCCAGATCTGCAATCTCAAGAAGAAGACGAAGCCTCCGTCCAGTCACAGCGGTCCTCAGATAACGAGATCCGCTATAGATGGGCTTTCCCATTCCGATTAGTCGTAAACAAAGACGGGAAGCAATTTTCGTTAAGATTCCCAGAAGAGGCAGAAAATTTCCTAGGAGCCCTTGATGTACATGGCCAGCAGTCCCCCAAACACTGTCAACCTCAAAAAAATCGAAACGTTTGTGAATAATTGCTGGTGCATTCCAGAGAGAGGTGACACACAGCGTACGCTTTCATTCAAGAACTTTATTAAAAATGGGAATATCATGTGATGTCATCTACAGTGTTAGTGGCACAGAGTGGCATGTACTGAGACCACACACTGCATGGGTAAGAGGTGGCAAGTTCACCCGAAGCCGTCGCCGACAAGGTGAGGGAACTAACAGAGGCCTTGCGTGCGATCCACGGCATTTCATTTAAATGCTTTGGGGAAGAGCGCGGGGCCTCTGTAAGCGCTGCGCCACCCTTAAAAAAATCTTGCACCCCCCCAGTTTACACCCCCCTGGTCTAAACCATTTGTCACGTACGGGCACACCAGTGAACACATGACCTACCCACGCGACAAGCGTTCATACAAAGTTCACAAGCTGTCCCACTTTCACCCTCGCATAGGTCCCTGAAATTAACAATATCTCCCTGAAATCCGTCCCCATATCTGTGTGGGAAGCAGGGGGGGGGGCTCTGTGTGGGGAGCAGGGGGGGGGGGGGCTTTGTGGGAAGCAGGGCGGGGGGGCGGACTCTGTGTGGGGAGCAGGGGGGCTCTTTTTGGGGTGCAGGGGGGGGTTTCTGTGTGGGGAAGAAGAAGGGGCTCTGTGTGGGGAGCGGGGGGGCTTGTTATTGTCTCAGTTGGAACTTGGAAAATAAATGAAATGATAAAATCAGCGCAACCTGCACTTCCCAGACACAACCAGCAGCCCTGCCTAACCTGCCCCAGCCCTGCCTGTGCTGCCCCAGCTCTGCCTGTGCTGCCCCAGCTCTGCCTGTGCTGCCCCAGCCCTGCCTGTGAGAGACTTTCCCTAGCACAGTCTCTGGGAAATGTTTCTGGTCTACATTGTATATGGTGAAGTCTATAAATAAAAACTACAATTCCCATGATCCCTTAGTGTGAGCATGCGCAGTAGGACACAGAGCTGTGACCTGGATGTAGTCAGTGTTTCCACTTCCAGAGAAATCAGAACAATAGAAAAATAGCAGTGACCCGGATCTGTGACTGCAGCAGAGGAGAGACCAGAGCCCCCCTAACCGCCGGGGACCCCCCTCCTAACTGCAAGGTACCCTGCAGATATACCTGGGCTGTTATCCTCTATGGTCACTTGGGTGTCAGGCTGTTATATCTGTCACTGGGCAGGATTGCTATATATTGTGCCTGTGAAGTTATAGGATAACTTTCTCAAAGGGGCTCCATACACAGGGAGGTCTGACCAACGGATGCATCTCAAAGGCATTTTGTAACCATATGCTTCCCAGAGAAAATGAAGTGTGCATAAAGAAACATATGTAACACTTCTAATGCTACATTCAAATAACTGGTGTGTGTGTGTGTGTGTGTGTGTGTGTGTGTGTGTGTGTGTGTGTGTGTGTGTGTGTGTGTGTGTGTGTGTGTGTGTGTGTCACTTTTATATGAACATTACATCCTAGGGAATCCTTTAACCTTCTCAGTGGTTAAAATCCCTTCCCTTTTCTCCCCACAGGTCACATACATACAGTACATACATACATGCACACACACACACACACACACACACACATCGAAGTCTCTCTGATACCAAACACGAGCACCAGATGTATCTGCTTTTTTTATTTATTTATACTATAGCACTGTACAGTGTGTTACTATGTTGTACTAGGAGGGCATTGCTATTCTTATAGCTGTTGATCCCTGACTCTTTATACTAGATGGTTATGTTATAGCAATCCTGAGCCATTAATGTATTTTATAGTGTTTGAAATTAGGTTCCTGTTTGAGGATGGACCAGATGTGTGTTTTGGTGTCCCTGTTTCTCTGACTCCTTTGGGGATGTTTTGTGCTAATAATTTTAGGCTTCAAAGCTTATGCTGTATATTTGTCCAAGAAAACAGATCATACTAATTACATTTCTTCTCTTTTATACAGGTACAGCTGGCATCCACCAAATCTAAATCAAGGACCGTCCTATCTCAGCACCTTCATACGGGCACTGCCCGCTACCAGCATGGACAGAGGAGCACTGCCCACTACCAGCATGGACAGAGGAGCACTGCCCACTACCAGCATGGACAGAGGAGCACTGCCCACTACCAGCATGGACAGAGGAGCACTGCCCGCTACCAGCATGGACAGAGGAGCACTGCCCGCTACCAGCATGGACAGAGGAGCACTGCCCGCTACCAGCATGGACAGAGGAGCACTGCCCGCTACCAGCATGGACAGAGGAGCACTGCCCGCTACCAGCATGGACAGAGGAGCACTGCCCGCTACCAGCATGGATCCACACTTGTTAAGTGAGTATTGTATATATTTTGATGACACTGAAATTTACAAGATGTGGATATCTGTTTTTTTTGCAGTTATGGGAGTTACAATTTGTCAGAAATTATTAAGTATTCAATCTGGCAACGAGAAATAATCGTCGGTTCCAAATTGTATATTTTTTTTTCCACTTAAATTTATTGATTTTTTTCCACAAGGCATAACAAATAGATGTACATGTTATCACATGAAGTCTCATGCATAAATGTCACGTCCATGCCTTATGTCACATAGACTCACAGACATACAACATAAAACTCACCATGGGTGGGAAGGAGGGGAGGAGACGAAGTCTTGTCAGCTCCTTTTTGATCTTGGATCCTGGCAGTCCCCTGTGGTTTGTCCTTTGGCCACCGGATGGACCCCTCACTGCTTCCTAATGAGGCCTTGTACGGGCCTGCCTTTCCGGTCCCCTACCTGTAGCATTCCATCCAAGGAGAACTCACTTATGCTTATCAGTGCCAAATGGTGGCATTGCTCACCCCCTGGATATCTGTCTGGGCCAACCATGGCAACCAGACCTTTTGGAAATTTGGGCAGTGTTATTAACTAAACTCGTCAAATTCTCCATCTGGAAACAAACCAAATTCCTTTCCGAATCTTTTCAATAGATGGAATTGTATTTGGTTCCACAGTGCTGCGGTCTCGCACCTCATAGCAGTTGCAAAATGAGCCATTAATTTATTTCCCGCTCTGGATAGCTCCTTGTAGAGGGAGAAAGGGGATGGCCCGGTATTAAAGGGGTTGCACCCCATATGGCCATCCCCTGACCTCACCAGAGAGACAAGGGGTTAACTGGACTGCGGTCCAGGGATGAGGTTTGCACCTTGTTATACCTTCAAAATGTATGTTCCCCTGTTTCATTATAAGCATGTATTTGAATGTTTTAAAGTGCATTTCTGTATCTCCAGTTCTGGAGGTCGCAGAGAGTTCATTTTTGGCCAATATGTGGAGTCACTGTAGGCATGAAAAACTGGCAAAGGTCGACCCACTGAGCCCACCAGAATGGAACTTATTAATATGTGTAGATATTAAAGTGTATATGTATTTTATTTTGGATCTGTTCTGAAAATGCAGACGCCATTTGCTAGGCTAATAGGTCATGAAGGGCAGACGGCTGAGTAGCCTAAGCACGGTGATCAAAAAGTAACTGCCTTGATTGTTACCCAATGTCTAGGGATTAAGTATTAGTCAATCAACAAACTCTGCAGTCTAATTGTTACCTGAGGGCATGGGTTAGTATGTTAGTCTGTGTCTCCACATTAGAGAGTGGATACAGATAATTGTTCACCAATAGGCTGTGTTCAATGTTAAGAATAGGGTTGCACAGGTATATAAACTGTGTCAACCCTACAGTTTTTAGTTGTGCTGGAGTTGTGCTTCTGATTCCATCTTGAATGTCACTGGACTGCTGGAGAATTGCTAGTGGATACTTCTCCATCCCCCAACCCTAAGTAAGTGTTATCTTCTTGTCTGTTAATTGTACTATATTGCTGTGTTCACCTTATTTAAGGAATAAATTATATTTTATTATATCTAAGCCTCGTTCAGTTCAACCCAGATATTTGGTGTTCATTATATCTTGTCATAAGCTACCGTGACACTCCTGTGCTGGTTTGTTTAGCAAGAAAATCCGCGGGTCCATCTGAATTTCGAGGCCCAAAATCCTCTGCAGCCAGTTTTTAAATTGTTCCCATAGGGGTGCTATATGAGGACAGGACCACAGCATGTGCAACAAGTCCCCTGTTTCTCCGCACCCCTTGGGGCACAAAGGGGAGTAGCCCGGGATAAAATTAGATAGTTTGACTGGGGTGAGATACCACCTCATTAATACCTTACATGGATTTCCTTTAATGTCGTGCAGATGGAGCTTTTGGCTGCTGCGGTAAATATCTGTCCACTCCTCATCTTCTAGGGTCTTGTCTAAGTCAGCATCCCATTGAGACATAAAGCTAAATCTGTGTGCGTAGTCTTTACCTGAACCAATTACTCCTGTGTACATTCTAGATGTTGGTCCCCATGTGTCGGTTCCTCGCACACAGTGTTTTTCAAAATTAGTCAAAGGAGGGCGTATTGTGTGTTTGGTGTAAAATGCCCGAATTTGGAGGTATCTAAAAAATTCTGTGTAGGGGATGTCCTTCTCTGACTTAATCTGATCAAATGTCTTAATAGTGATTCTACCCTCCAAATCCTTTAATCTTATAAACCCTTGTTGTCTCCAAACTTTGACGTTCCTGCCATCTAGGAAAACGAGACAAAAAACACAGCGCGCAACGCTAATAGTGAAGTGGGTAATACAAAAATTTATAATAAAAAGGTTAAATGTTCTGCGTACATCAAGTAAGAATATTAAAGCATCATGAAAGCGTGGAGGGGGTTACCACACGCTGGAACCGGGAACCACAGGTCAGCGTCTCAGCTGGTTACTTCATGCAGGTCGACAGTGAAGTGATCCCATGTCTACTGACCTCCCTCGGGTCTAACAGCAGTCATGTCCTTAATGTCCTTTGTATAGCAGTGTAAGTATGAGGGGCTGGTACACTTCCAGTGTGGAATCCTGAGTGTTCGCCGTGTCCCTCACTCTCCCCAACACTGTCGGCGCTCCTTTCTGGAGTGGCCTTAAATCAATGCTCCCCCCAGAAGAATTGTCTTCAAAAAAATTAACGAGGTTATGACTATGGAAAAACTAAAGCCCCAACTGAAACAAAACACGGAACAATTTTATAAAATTTGGGAACCATGGCTCCAAACCTAGAAAAATCTTTAAAAACGAAGTAAAAATCCCATCCCAATGATCAAGACAATTGGCCTTGGAGTGTGAGCTAATATCGAGCGGGTATAGGGTGGCGGGGGAGGGGGATGGACTTACTGGTCCCCGTCCCTCTTCCTCAACTATCTTAAATGGATTACCCTTCCCTTCTCCACCCTCTATACCTACCTCCCATACCCTCCTTTCTCTTCTCTCTTTCCTATCCTTTTCTGTCTGCTCTAAGCCAAGGAACCCAAAATTGGTACACGACATATGAAACCGAGGGTTCAGGTGAAAAATAAACACGTAAAGAATTTCAAACCACTCAATGTACTTAGAATATAAATACAGAGAAGGAAAATTTAGATTTTCAGTTTCTGATGTGAATACTACTAACGGTAATTTGTCTCAACCCGCGGGTGAGGAATGAAATGTAAAATGTTTTACATCCTTGTAAACGCAAAAAAAAAGATTGAAACGAAAAAAAAATATTAACTGATTTGAAGTACCTTGCGAAGGAGAAAGGTGAGGCAGCTATTTAGTGTTGTGTGTTAACCCTGGTTGCATATGTCACGTGCTCACAAGTGTGCCCTTCATGTCAGATTGTATATTGGGACGGATTGATGGGAGATATTTGTTTGTTTGAGGGACCGTGCATGGAGAAAAGTGAATTGGCTATATAGCTGTGTGTATTAACCATTGTCCCATATACAGGTCACGTGCTCACAGGTGTGCCATAGCTAACATGAGCCAAACACCCAAATTAATCTTGTGTTTTTATAGATCTACCAGCAGGTAAAATGTAATATGTCTTCAACTATATTTGTCAATTTTTGCCAGAAGGGCTAGTAAAATATTTCTTTACGACGGGTATTACATTATACCAATATCAGAGAAGGTGAAATCACAAGAACAGCCCCAAATCCCAGCTTTACATGATGGCTTTTCCTTTTCTTATTGCCAGGTTTTCCAACGGTTGTACCGGAACGATTAGAGATTAAGTCGGAGAAAGAAGAACCAAACGCTGAGGATCATGTGACCTCAATAAGGAGTGAAATAGATTCATTTCCTGTTGGGGGTAAGTAACCTTGTATCCTCACTTGTCTTCTATTCAATTTTTGTTCTAAAAATGGACTGAAATGTCTACAATATTGGAGAAAATAACATTAAAGCATGGATACAATTATAAGTTTTATTAACAAACAAACACACATGATTTATCCAAGGTTATATTGAGAATATTGTTACCATTATTGAGGTTTGAACATTGGTAGCATCATAAACTCCAGCGTGTTTTCAGCACTCGGGGGCAAAAACACTCATCACTCTGGGTTAATAATCAAGTGGAAATTACAAAAGACAGAGCACACCGCTCACACAATTATTTTGTTTAGTCTAACTTTTTATTTTATTTTTGAGACTTCATTTTGACAAAAGTGGGTGCTACCTATGTACTATGCGTTAATAGTTTTAACAAATAAATGAACGTTGATTTTACTCTCCCGTTTGCTATGGCAAGCTGGGTTCAATTGTGTTTTGTATATCCACAGATGTAGGTCTGTATGCCAACAGGTGCCACCGCTTAGCACATTGCATACATTCACAGTTATATGGCAGCAAATTTCAACCAAATATCTGATAAATCCATATCCATCAAAAACATCATGTAGTGAATATCTTGCTAATTCATGTAAACACAACGGAGCTGTTAGCAGGGGAGTCCCTTTGCAGCTAAATTTTCATAGGAACGCTGTTTGCTATAAACAGCACAGCTCCAACATCGCTGTTAAGTTTTACTCGGGGATCCCTCTCTCTAGTGAAAGCAACAAGAACGCAACATTGTGTCTCCAATAGCTGGCAATAACCTCTGTGTAGTAATGTTAAGATAATACTTAGCTAGTTTGTAGCCTCTGTGTTCAGCAGCTTCACTCATATGTAAGCGGAGCTCATAGGCAGCAATAGCACCGGCAGTCTGAGGATCAACAGCACCACGTGATGTGACGTCACCGCGTCATTACGCCCTACGCGTTTCTCTCCAGGCGGAGCTCCGTCAGGGGGCAAGTGAATATAGGGAACACCCCCTAACTATGTATTTATACCGATTCTGTGATTGAATAGTTGTTGGCAGCTGTAATAAATTTATTACTGCATATATTCTAATACACAGAGGGGGTGCTGTGCATAGGTTAATCTGCATGTTCATATGACAACCTATCCAGATTAACCCTTAACTAAACAGTAAGATCTTATAGGTGCAATCCCTGTTGGTACTGCACTATAAATTCTATCCACTACTTTATATTTTGATGTTTATTAGGTAGTTGTAACAAATACATTCAATCATATTACTCTTTTCAAATATCCACTGCACTATATCAAATTGAATGTGCAATACATCAACTAGACTAAATCTTTAAACTTGAGCTGTATGCAATTCTAAGGGATGGTCTTGATTACAAACTTATTGGCAAGAAGGAATATGAATTTATGCATATTAAAATACCTACAACAGCCACGTTCTACACACTCCCTAAAATACATAAAAATAAGGAAAGACCTCCAGGGAGACAAATAGTCACAGGCAACAACAATCTCACAGAAAACACCAGCAAATACATTGATAAAATATTACGTCCATTAGTCTTGGCATTACCGTCCTATATTAAAGACACCAAAGACACTTTACTAAGACTTAATGGCATAACTGTAGAGGGAGAGAGGGTTTGGCCCGGTATTAAAGGGGTTGCACCCCATATGGCCACCCCCTGACCTCACCAGGGAGACAAGGGGTTAACTGGACTGCGGTCCAGGAATGTGGTTTGCACCTTGTTATATCATGAAAATGTATGTTCCCCTGTTCCCAGGTTTTATTATTATGTCAGTGTCTGCACCACACACACTGGGCTCCATCCGGGAGGGCAAGGGTTAATAGTTGTATAGTGATTATAGCCCTTTGTTTAATTTTCCCGCCTTTTCAGGCACCAATTTGCAGGGTCCCATAGGCCGCCATTGAAGCTCCATTGTTTTCAATGGCGGATCTAGCTGTTTTGGACCTGTTTCCCTTGAAGACCAGCAGGTGGCGTCCGAGAGGAGGAGCGGCGGTTTCCCATTGTAAGTCAATGGGCTCATTGACTTCAATGGAGGTTCCTCGACGGCGCTTTCCAGGAACGAGTTGGCAGCCGTCCAAACCGCAAAGCGGACACCATGTCTGAAAAAGACCTCTAATCACTGATTAGTCAAGTTCAACGTCATGTGGCGTGGGAATCTTAGCTTCTAGGGCACCCAGAAATAAAATTCTTTTTGCCCCTAGTTCCTAGGCCTCCCCTCACTCAACCACCACCGGGTCCCAGAATCCAGGACCTCCGGAACGGGTTGTGCTGGTAAAGCGGGTCGCGCCATAGGTTCCAATGGCGGCGGCAGAAGCAGCACAAGAAAACGACTAAGTCAGAAACGCTACAAACCCATAAGCCCATATCTCCGGTTCTGGAGGGTCCAGAGGGCCAGGGTTTGGGGTAACTGTAGTCCCTGCTCCGGCATGGCTGCAGAACCATCCTTGACCCTCTCTGACCAACCCGACGGAGTATGGACCACCTTAAAGGTTCGGGAGTTTTTTCCCATAGACTTCAATGGCGGCCGGTTCCCATTTGACCGGCTATGGCGGAGAAACCCCATAGGCTTCAACGGCGGCGATGCCCGTTGAAAGTCTATGGTGGCGGATTCCCATAGCCGCCAATGGCGGCGGTTTACCATTGAAAGTCTATGGCGGCGGAGCCCGTTGTTTTCAATGGGGATTTAGTGAAAAACCGTGATTTAATTTACAGCGGAGAATTTTGTATTAAAATAGGAAACGGTTTAAGTAGTATTTGTGTATCTCCGGTTCTGAAGGTCGCAGCAGGCTGAAACTTGGACCATATGGTGTCCCAGTTCCGGCATTGAGAACTGGGCAGTTTGGACCCGCTGGACCCAACAGAACCGGACATTTTAATATGTTTATGTTTCACCTTTAATATTGTATTCCAAGGCGGGGATAAAAACCCACGAAGATTCCTTTACACCAAGTAAAGCAGATGGTCAGAGGGGCGACCCAATGTCTAGAGACTAAGTACTGTTCAAAAGGTTTTGCCACCCTCACTGTTTACCTGAGGGTGGAGAAACGTCAAACTGGAGTGGTTTGTGAGTGTCACCTCTTACACTTACAAACAAAGAAGATCCTGCCAGATATTCCATTTGGCAGACTGGCCGGCGTCCCTGATGTAAATGTGGGGCTACAGAAATGAGACCCTCGGGGTCCTAGTGCGCATGGGCTAACTAGCTGGGGGGCATGGGTTAAACTGTGTTCCCACGTTAAAGATTGGATACAGATAATTGTTATCCAATAGCTTGTACTTAATGTTAGGAATAGGGTTACAAAGATATATAAACTGTGGTCAACCCTATATCCATTGTCTTCAAATACCATCTTGATTGTTACCTGATTGCTGGAGAATTGCTATCTGATACTTCTCATCCCCCAACCCCAAGTAAGTGTTACCTTCTTGCCTGTTACTGTACTATACTGCTGTGTTCACCTATTTAAGGAATAAATATACTTTATTATATCTAAGCCTCGTTCAGTTCAACCCAGTTATTTGGTGTATTATTATAGCCTGTCACAAAGTTACTGTCACAATAACTACTGACAGGGACACTTTGTTAGTGACACTTGATGTAGAATCACTATATTCAAGTATACTGCATACCAATAGGTTACAAACCTGTGAATATTTTCTAACGACTAGACAATGTGGTTATGTGGAACATAACAAGTTTTTGATGAACCTCCTCAGATTTGTGCTTACACACAATTACTTTCTATTTGATGGCCTATTCTACCACCAGACCCAGGGTACAGCAATGGGGACATCTTGTGCCCCAACCTATGCGAACTTGTACCTGGGCTGTTGGGAGGCCATCATAGTGTTTTCAGATGAGAACGTCAAGTATACTGAGTACATAGATCTATGGCTCAGATTTATTGACTATATTCTCCTGATTTGGAGTGGCCCTATAAGAAACAAAATGGAGCAATTGGGCCATGTTTAGATGCCCATGTATACTTCTCTCACCTATCTTTACACTATATATTTGTCGGGATGGGTTGGTATCATCAACTCACTAGTATGATAGACCACAATTTCCTTAACTTTACTTCTCGTGGACAAGTTCAATGTTAATTATGATTTGGAGGATGTAAATGTACATGTATATAATCAATACAGGAATTAATACATATACTGTATGTCTTTCAAAATGAATTCACTGTGTGAACTGCCAGAAACATATTGCAGGTCTTTGGGGAACACCACCAATGTCATTGGGGGGTTTGGATATCCAGGGGGCACTGTTTTAAAGCCATGGTTATAGAGTAACCAGAACATTTTGTTAATTAAGTAGTGATGAAGTAAATTCTGCAAAGTATTTTTTATTAGTTTGCTTTACCGACTGAAAACATTTGAGCTGTGTCTTTTTTGTTTACTTTTGTTAGAGAACTGCCTGAACGAGGAGCAGAACTGGAGCTCTTGCATGTCCAAAAACTGCTTCACTTCCTGCAGACCTGAAGTGCCAAAAAACAACGATTCCTACTGCATATTGGACACATGCAAGGAACCAGTGGCCCATGATGGTGATATCACAGGCCTTTTACAGCTGACAGCACAGACTGACTCCATGAATGGGTCAAGCAACAGATACGAAAGTGATTCAAGAAGGAGCTGCAGTGCTCCACTTTTCATTTGTTGTAAGTGTGGGGAAAGTTTCTCACTGAATATGGATTTGATCACACACCTTTGTGTCCACACTAGCAAGCAACCCTTTACCTGTACAGACTGTGGAAAACATTTTTCATTGAAGGGGAATCTCCTATCACACCAGAGGATTCACACGGGGGAGAAACCTTACACATGTACAGAGTGTGAGAAACAATTCAGTAAAAAGAGAAGCCTTGTCAGACATCAGAGGATTCATACAGGGGTTAAACCTTACGCATGTCCGGTGTGTGAGGAACAATTCATTTCTTCGAGCAACCTCTCCAGTCACCAGTCGATTCACACAGGGGTTAAACCTTTCAGATGTACGGAGTGTGAGAAACAATTTGATGATAAGGGAAGACTCCTCAGACACCAGATGATTCATACAGGGGAGAAACCGTACACATGTACAGAGTGTGGAAAAAGCTATTCACAGAAGTCCTATCTCCTCATACACCAGATGATTCATACAGGGGAGAAACCTTACACATGTTCGGTGTGTGAGAAACAATTCCTTGTTCAGAGCAACCTCTCCAGGCACCAGAGGATTCACACAGGGGAGAAACATTTCAGATGTAGTGAGTGTGGGAAAAGCTTTTCACAGAAGGACTCTCTCCTCTCACACCAGAAGATTCACACAGGGGAGAAACCTTACCCATGTACAGAGTGTGAGAAACTATTCAGTAATCAGAGAAGCCTCCTCTCACACCAGAGGATTCATACAGGAGAGAAACCTTACACATGTACAGTGTGTGGAAAACATTTTTCACTTAAGCGCAATCTTTTCTCACACCAGAAGATTCACACAGGGGAGAAACCTTACACATGTACAGAGTGTGAGAAACATTTTTCACATAAGTGCAATCTTCTCTCACACCAGAAGATTCACACAGGGGAGAAACCTTACACATGTACAGTGTGTGAGAAACAATTCAGTGATAAGAGAAGCCTCCTCACACACGAGAGGATTCATACAGGGGAGAAACCTTTCACATGTACAGAGTGTGAGAAACAATTCAATGGAAAGAAAAGCCTTGTCCAACACCAGAGGATTCACACAGGGGTGAAACATTTCAGATGTAGTGAGTGTGGGAAAAGCTTTTCACAGAAGAACAATCTCCACACTCACCAGAGGATTCATACAGGGGAGAAACCTTACACATGTTCAGTGTGTGAGAAACAATTCATTGATCAGAGCCACCTCTACAGGCACCAGAGGATTCACACAGGGGAGAAACATTTCAGATGTAGTGAGTGTGGGAAAAGCTTTTCACGGAAGGACCATCTCCACAAACACCAGAGGATTCATACAGGGGATAAAGCATTTGCTATTTTAGAGTAGGGTTGGCCAATATACTGGTAGCATAGCAATGTCACAGTAATTAAAAAGGCAGGTAACTTGATACTGTCATGTTAATTGTCACAGAAGACCTTTCCTGACATGGACCAGTCAGTGCTATGGTATAAGGCATCTGTCCGAACATCCAGGATGACTGCTGTCGGGAAGTGACATCATCTCCGAAGCTAACACGGCCTTCTTACTTCCTGGCAATCCCTACCCTTACAGGAAGTAAGCTTTGCTTTGGACCTCATTGCCAGCAACCGCCTTTGGCCTTTATATAGCATGTAGTTGCTATCCAACTTGGCTCGTATAATGTTGCTTACTGCAGGACAGGATACGGACCTGCAGGGCAGAGGTAGGGAGTAATACAAAGACCTTGACCTGGGATGCAGGGGTAGAAAGGTCCAGTTCCGAGGCACAAAGCTGGCAAGGGGGTAGTTAGGTCCAGTTCCGAGGTCGAGGCAGGCAAGGGGTAGTCAGATTCAGTTCCAAAGTCGAGACAGGCGGCAGGCAAAACAAAGGCAAGGCAGATCTCAGATGCTACAAGGTACAAGTATTATGCACAAGCAAAGTTGGATAGTAACTGCCTGCTACTTAAAGGCCAGAGGTCCGCTAGCACTCCTTTTGACACTATATATATTATGTGGTAATGTTTGGGATTTCTCAGGGCTGCTTGTGTATCTGTGTGTTTATTATCATATATAACTGATACAAGGTTACAATTTGAGCTTCTCTAGCGGCCATGGTCAGAGTTTATTGGTAACAGTATACTGTAGTATGAAAAGGTTTGAGAGGAAATATCTGCCAAATTGGGAATAATGGCTACAACTGGGACTATTAAATATGGGTTTGACATGTTTTGTATTTTATTTTAATCTAATTTTTACTTGTTTTGTGATTGTATGTACGTATGTTTTTATCATTTAAAATGTCGATTGTTTTGTAGTGTATTATACTGTGTTGAATGTTTACGGTTTATAAAAATCTGGAATACAAATAAAGAATTAAAAAAAAAAACAATCAACATGATCGCCTTTTAGACGTGCGCGGAGAGACTGATTCTGTCTACTCTCACTGCACATCTCTTCCAGACTGGTGCAGCCCGATAGCCTTTGATTCGGGAAGCAGGGACTGAAATTAATGCGGTTCAGCTCTGGGACCCCCTGCTTCAATAATGTTATTTAAAAAAATAAATCTGCGCGTTTCATTTATAAAATGTTAAAAATACATAACATATTGTTTGACAATTCTTAGCTTTTTAACATGTTATACATTAAATGTGTTTTTAAACGGAGGGAGCATCTAAGGAAGAGGGGTTGATGAAAGAGTGATGAAAGCAGTGAAGTGCAGCAATTGAAAGCATTTGTAAATGAAGGATGAGGGAAGAAATGGTGTCCCAGGCAGGGTTGCCACCTTCTACTGAAGGTCAACCCGGAGGAATTTTTTTAAAAAATTCCCTTACTCGCGGCGGCGCCTCCCGAAATCCTGCTGCAACTCCCCCTCCAACCGCAGTGAACATGGCTGCGTGTCATCAAATGACGCCACATTGCCATGGCAACGTGACACTGTGTAGCGTCATCTCACGTAGCGTCCCGTTGGCATGGCAATTCTATTGTGTAGAATATGGACTGTGTAGGGTACTCTCTAATTTCAGTACTGTATATACTTTAAATTACCAATACAATGTTTCTAGGATTGCAAATATTTGAATACATTAATAAACTATTATAGTCAAGACACTAGTAATCTTGTACTGTTATCTTTTATATTTGCATTCCCAAATGTTCAATAGCACAAACACTTAGCAGCTTTTGCGGTGATGATAAAAAGGCATATAGTCGTATTTATGAGTGTTGGAATTAAATAGTATACATTTACATGTAGGCAGGGCCGCCAACAAATCATGGGGCCCAGGACAAATGAAAGAGGCAAACCCCCCCCCCCGCCTCCCACCCATTGTGCACCTACCGCGGAATTTTTTTTTTAGCACGCAACTTTTACTTAACTGTTTTCTTGTTATTGTTAATACGGAGAAAAACATTACAATGCAATCTGTTTTAGTATTTTCAACAAAAGACAAAGATACCCAATGCTACATCCTACGTGACAAAAAGCCTGGGGGGGATTCAGTATGGGCCTGGGGTGTTCCCTACCTGTCTTCTGGGTTAGGGGGGGTTCCAATGTCTCCCGTGTGAAGCTTGAGAGTCAGATCTCGAAGAAAGCAGTATAGGTTATTTCATTGTAAGTATAGGGCAGTTAAGATAAGAGAGAGGGAGGGTGTGGGGGGTTGGGTGAGTGACACTTGGGTGGTGGGTGACACTTGGGTAATTGACTGACGGGTGGTTGACTGTGGGTTGGTGTCTGTATTCATTCACAGACTCGCACACACACACTCAAGACACTCAATTACACACGGGGGCCATCGGAGCAAGGACGGAGAAATCTTAGCGTGGGGTGGAAATTGGAGCGGGGGGAAATCGGAGCAGGGGCGCATAGAGACAAGGGGGAAGCAAGGGAGGCATGGATCAGTACTTACCACTTGCTCCATGCAGGAAAAGGCAGGCCTCGCTTTGCAAGGCCCCAAAAAAACCCTGGCAGAGTGCCAACAAGGGCCAGCCAATCAGGAGAGGGGTTTTTTTTTTTTTTTGTAAGAGATGCACGCGCTGCCTGGTGGATTGCAAGCACGCAAAATCCTGTCACCCCGTGGTGATCGGGTGACGGGATTTATCAAGGGGCACGGCTGCGCAAGGGGCTCGGGCGGCCGGGCCCCCTGACTCACGGGGCTCGGGACGCCAACACCGGCAGACCCCTCCTGTTGGTGGCCCTGCATATAGGGTCAGGATGTGCTCTAGGTATTTTCAAAAGTCATTCCCCTTTTTACTGCTCTTTAATGAGTTCATTTAACGTCAGGTTAAAAAGAACAGACATGTTGTTTTTACAGGTAGATATGTTGTTCCAAGATTTCACCACAGTTCAGTTGTATACTCGGCATTTCGCCACATGATCTTTCCTTGAGCTATCTTGATGTCACAGAGAAGCGCTGGCTTAACCAGTTACAAAAAAAAATACATTTTGAAAATGATTCATCAGATGAATATTTTGGTACAATCATAAATATCTACTACACTGTGAGGGAGCACTGTGTGCCTACGACACTGAGAGTAGGCACTCTATTTGAGCAAAACATCCATATTACCTAAAACTATAACAAGACACCTGCACGTGGATGCCATTTTGTTTCTTCTTTCTCCTGTTGATTTTCTCCCATGCTTCCCCTGAATTTTGAAGACCATTTAATCTTATTAGGGAGCAGTGAAGACGGATGCTACCAGAGGGTTTGAGCAGGGGTTAACAACTTAATTCTTTTGTAACACAAAATTATAAACAGCACTCACAATAGAGAGTAGATATATAATGCGGGGTGCCGTGGACAGGAGAGGACCCAAACCCTCTCAAACACAATACACAATACTGAAATAGTCCAGCACTCCCTAAATGGAAAAATTGAAATCACTAGTATGCAACCAATAAGTAAATTTTAATGAAAACACATGAATCAAAAAACATGCAACGTCACAAATATAGAACATAAACATATAGGTATAATCACATATGTGTGTGAAGGAAGGATATACAAGGGAGACAAGTTGTAAAAAAATGGGGATAGTGTATGTGTCGGGGTGGGGACAAAACAGCACAAAAAAGGGGGGTAAGTGGGTATATAGGGGGAGTGAAGGGGGGCAACGTTTTGGGAATTAACCCTTCATCATGGGACATAGGGGAGCAGGCCTGACAACTTGTCTCCCTTGTATATCCTTCCTTCACACACGTTATATGTGATTATACAATACAACGCAGATGTATCCAAGCGGGAGGTCGCAGCAGCGAAACAGCTGATATTACAGTGTGTTTTAGAGAGGGTTGGAAATCCATCTGGCTAGCAGCTTGCATATGACAGCTCTGTGGTCTGAGACATCCCTGTTCTTTTAGGGAACTCACAGCCAAGTCAGAAAAGGGTCCCTTAAAAAAAGATTAATGAAACAAATATATGCTCAAATGCCTTCAAAAAGTTTATACAGACTTAATCAACAAAAACACAGCAGAAACTGATGCATTCTAATACTTTTATATGCCAAAAAGGTTAATATTAAAACCAAATTTTACGCTAAAAAAACATCCTTTAGTAGTACATTTTTACATAGATTATATTATCAAAATGTATACATTTAAAATCACAGATATAAATTCACAAAAAATATACAAAAAATAAATGCACAAACAGAAAAAATAGAAAAATGTTTGTGCATTTATTTTTTGTGAATTTATATCTGATTTTAAATGTATACATTTTGATTATATAATCTACTAGCTGATATACCCGGCGTTGCCCGGGATGTAAATCCGTAATAGGTAGTATTTCTAAATAGGGTAAGAATAGGTTGAGTATTTGGTGGAAAGGTTGTATAATAATGTTGAAAAGAAACATGGAAGAAAATGTAATCCGATGTTGTTTAAAAATGGTTTATTGTAAAGTTATTGTGAGTCGGCGAGTGGCTGGTGAGTGCGGTGTGGCGGTCCCACTACGGTGGGAAGGGGTGTGAGGAGGTGGTGGGTGAAAGGCAGGGGCGGGAGGGTGTGGGGGGGTGAAAGGCAGGGGCGGGGGTGAAAAGCAGGGGTGGGGGGTGTGAAAGGCAGGGGCGGGGGGGGTGTGAAAGGCAGGGGCGGGGGGGGGTGAAAGACAGGGGCGGAGGGGTGAAAGGCAGGGGCGGGGGGGGTGAAAGGCAGGGGCAAGGGGGGGAAGGCATGATTCTTATACTTTTCTGAACAAAGAACTCATCAATCAATGTCTCCTGATTAAACACACTGATTTCTTCAGGAAGAAAAACCCCTAGGGATCTCAGTGCTGGCAGGGATATAATATATCACAGAACAGACAGGAAACACAGACATTGATACCTAAAGAATGTTTACACAATTAGAACCATCTGTGAACCCAATGTCCAAGCTGACCATGAGCCTTTCATGAAAGCAGCATGTTGAACTGATAACATGTTAACCTGTTGGGTGCTGAATATATATAATACATTTGTATATACTTGTATATTGCTATTCTACTTTAATATAGAAAATATATAACTAAACTAATTCCATCAAGGCCCTCTTTGATACTGTAAGTATCATTTTTTATAAGCTGATCTTGTAATGAAAAAATTAAATTTAAATTCAGCATCGGTTAAATCTGAATTCAATTTCCCCATTCTTCTAAACAGAATTACACAACATATAATAAGTATGAAAATTAAAATAGCAATTACCAACAGTGGATGGGTCATCCAATGTATTATTCCTTGGGCAATAGAAGGCTTTTCCCCAAACCACCTCTGCCACCAGGATGTATTCTCTTCACTATAGTCCATTTTTATCGTAGTTAATTTCCTATTAACAATCTCTAACTGCATAAGTGAAGTATGAGATAATTTTGATAATTCTGTGATTATCTGTTGTAATTTTGTATGATTTCTTAATTCATCATAGAATTCTTCCCCATATCCCAATATCACTGAATGTATATACTTCTGGTAATATGTCAATGTGAAATTTACAGTAATAGGTATCATTGGTTTTACTGAATACATAACACCATTATGATTATACGTTTTAACTTCAATAACAGACCTCTTAGTACAGTAATTTCCTTGAGGCAAATGTATGGTAACCGAACAATTTGCACTATGTATGGTGACATTGCCCTTAAAATGATTCCAACATACTTACATATTATTCACTCTTACTACGCCCCGGATTATTTGATTAACCCCTCCTGTCCTTCTACAAAACCGTGTATCATTGCTATTATCACTTAAAACTCCTGTTAAGACACACTCATAAGGATATTTCATACACTCAACAAGATTAGTTTGTTCTTCACATTCCATTGCTGTCCCCAAAGAAACCACTGTACTGCACAATAATAATAATAATAATGTCATTGTTCTGTCTACTGAGGTCCCCCAGTTCCAGATCTTCCGTTGTTGTGCTTCTTTCTTTGGTAAAAGTTTCTTTGGAATGAATTAATCTGAACATTGTTCTGAATCAGGAATTCGCTCATACCCTTCCTGTATCATAAATGCTTCATATCCAAATGGTCGTACAGTCCATTGTCCAATGTTAAAAGTCATCTGTAACATAAAAAAAATAAAACAGTATCATTGTTCTTTAACCCTTAACCTTCAGAACTAGCTTACATTGATCAATATGTACCAACATTGAAGCACTTGCTTTGGGTTTGGTATTAACACGTTGTATTTGTAGAACAGTTTGACCCATTTTCTTAAGAATAGTATAAGATCCTTCCCAACCTGCATGCCATGGGCCAGGTTTCCTGAATGTTTTTACCATAACTTTAATTCCTGGAAGAAATTTATAAGCTGGATTTACTTTTACATCCCCATTTTCTCTGGGAGCCATGTTTTCTGCAGCAAAATGTAAAAGTTTAGCTAACTGACCTTGCAATATAGATAACCATTGAATATGCTCGGTGGCCATCTTTAATGGTCCCGAAACTTGAGGTTCTGATGGAAAAACTAAAGGCATCCGCCTTCCAGTCATTAACTCATGAGGAGTTAACTGTGTTCTTGCATTGGGTGTTGCTCGAATAGACATAAGAACTCCTGGTAAATGATTAACCCAATGTTTGCCATATTCTGCTAACATCTTTTTAAGTCTTGATTTCAATGTTCTATTCATTCTTTCAACTATCCCAGCTGACTGCGGATGATATGGGACATGAAACCGCTGCTGGATCCCCAGCAGGGAACATAAATGTTTCATAATTTCACCTATGAAATGTGGCCCATTATCTGATTCAATTACTCTTGGAAATCCCCAAACTGAAAACACTTCTTTCCACAAAGCTTTGGCTGTACTTAGAGCAGTATTGTTGGTTAGTGGAATAGCTTCTACCCATTTGGAGAATATATCCACTATTACAAGACAATACTGTAGCCCTCCTGGAGCTGCTGGCAAAGGACCTATGAAATCAATTTGAATCGATTCCCAGGGACCACCTGCCACGGGCACTCGCTGTAATACAGATCTCTGTCCTTTGGGCCTTGGATTGAATTGAGCACAAATTAAGCATTCCTCACATAGTTCCTGACACCTTTTTTCAATATTTTCACCCTCAAATTTAGCCATGATAATTTCTTTTAAAGATTGAATTCCTATATGACCCAATTGACAGTGATTGAATTGAATTAGTTCCTTTAAGATCCCTTTTGGAACATATGGACAGAAAGTACCATCATCTCTTATGGATCCCCATAAGCCTGTTTCTTTATGTAGTGTATAGTCCCTTTTTAACATAGATTCCTGCTGTTGTTGCAATAGCTTTAAATCTGCAACTGGTTCCCCTAGTGTTTCTCTTTTAAGGGTAACTGCAAGAATTATATGTTCAGGATATAACAATTCTCCTACCAAAGCAGCTTCTCGAGCAGCTTTGTCTACGAGATTGTTATTGATAGACTCATAATCTTTTGTGACCTGGTGCGCTTTAACCTTTATGATACTACACCTGTCAGGTGTTTTAGCAGCTTGATCAAAGAGTTCTTGCAATATTACACCATGAGCCAATGGTTTATTTTGAGAGTCCATCATACCACGCTTGGACCATACAGGTAAATGTAGTGTAAGTGATTTAACTACATACCCACTATCACTAAAGATGTTACAGTGTTCATAACCCATATTGATGGCTTTCTTAACTGCCTATAATTCCGTCCTTTGAGCTGACATCCCTCCAGGAAGTCTATATTTCCAGACTTCTTGCGTGTCAGGATTCCAAATAGCAAAACCTGTTTTGTACTGCCCTTCATAGAAATAGTGTGCCCCATCTACAAACAATGATACTCCGTCCGGCTTCATTTGTTTGGAGAAAGGAGACCATGCCTCTTCCTCTACTGCTTCCTGACAATCATGAGGAGTACCAGAAAAATTCATTAGCTCAGGTAAAACAAATTTTGTGCTACTCTCTACCGTTAAGAGTCGATCCTGTAATTTTAATACCCACTGAGCTAATCTAGCAGAATGTACTGCCATGTCTGTGCGGGACTGGAGAAGTTTTAAAGGTGTATGTGGTGTTTGGATTTTAACAGTCCCAAATCCTATTATGTGTTCCATTGATTCTAAAGCCCAATTAATAGCCATTAATTGTTTAACACATTCATACATCCCCTTCTCAACTGGTGTCATTAAGCGAGAGAAGTATCCCAATATCCTCTCTTCTTTGTATTGTTTTTGCAAAAGCACTGCAGAAATAGATTCTTTCCCTGCATGACACTGAATGATATAAGATGAATCTATCACAGGTGCAGCTAATGTTGGGGCTCGGCTGAGTTCCCGTTTAAGCTGAACCCATGCTTGCTCAGTTACATCCGTCCAGAGTAACGTGTTCTGCAATTGTGAACCTTTTAAAAGATCATACAATGGTTTGGCAATTCCTGCCATATTCATGATAAACTCTCTACTGAAGTTAACTAATCCTAGAAACTTCCGAAGATCACCTATTGTAAGTGGCCTAGGTAAGGCCCGGTCCATAGAGGGGGGGAGCCGTGCTGCACCGCGCTGACGCTCGCCTGCAGAAGCTGTGCGATTCCACGCACATACAGGCGAGCCAGCGTCCGTGATCGGAGGTGGGGGGAGACTGAGGGAGGCGGGGCAGTGACGTCGCTGGGCCAATCGCCCACGATGCACTGACGTCACGGCGCCGTGACGTTGACGCAGCCCCGCTCTCATTGGAGGTTTTCAGCCGACAGCGCGCTGAAAAACAGCTTGGCGCTCGGGTGAAAACTCCAAAGCCTGAGCACGCCTGCGGACGCTCGCGCGAGCCCCCTCTCAAGGCATCCTCATTGAGGATGCAGGGGCTCAGCGCTGAGCGTCCGCACGCCTCAGCACGGCCTGTCCTTCTATGGACTCGGCCTAACAGTTGTACTGCTTCTACACGTTTTTGTCGTGGAGATTTACCTTGATCTGTAATATCCACTCCCAAAAAAGCAACTTTTGACTGCAGCAGCTGTACTTTTTGTGTGTTCAATTGTAAGCCTGCTTGCATCAATGCTTCACAAAGATAATGTAAAATGCTTACATGCTCCTCTTTCCCTGAGAGCCTTTGAACCCCCCACGGTTAGCAGATCTACCTCTTGATGCTACATAAGATACTTGACCAAATCCTTCATCCTCAAAACCTTGATAAGCAAAGACTTTGGCTGCTTCCATGCCCTTATTTTGAAAGAGCATTCGAGCCTCCAAAATCTGTGATGCAGCATGATCCACATTAGGTGAGTCAAATGCTCTAAATTTTACTACATGTGTTAACCCCTGAATTTTTTTTTCAACCAAAAAAGTTTTTATTGAGTGCATGGTACAATTCTCACATTTTCTGCCAACCCATTGTCATATATAACAGTACACATGCCAACTCATTTTATATTTAGACACACAGACGACGCACTGGGGTGACATACAGACCAACTAGACTTACACCCAGACTAGACCTAGGAGACAGCAGGGAAGGGGGGGGAGGGTAGGAAGGGTGGAGCAACCACAGAAAGGCTTCGATTCAGCTGGGTCCGTCGCGGAGACTACTGCCACAGAAAGTCGCCTTATCCTTTGGGCTTTGAGGACTCCAGGACCGTCCGAGCACGGGACATTTGTTGTCTTCCTGATTATGTTCGCCTGCGCGTCAGGGCGCCGACCTCTACTCTCTCCCTTGACTGCCGGGATTAGTTGACCTCTTATGTTGAGTGTATTCTATGTCTCCCCGTCAGTTACACGCATCCAAGGAGAACGCGCCTAGCGCTATTAAAGCAGTATATTGGCGGCATTGACCCCTGGGATATCATTCAGGGCCAACCATGGAGCCCAGACTTTTAGAAAGCTTGTGCCGGTGTCGTTAACCAGACTCGTTAACTGTTCCATCCGGCAAACGTGCCAAATTCGATTTCTGATTTTTGGGATATTTGGTATTTCGGGCTGCTTCCACAATGCTGCGATTTCGCACCTCAGAGCCGTTGCAAAATGTGCAATTAATTTGTGCTCCGATCTGTTTAACCCCGGGGTGCGTCTGGCCAGCAGAAACAACCAGAACCCCTGAATTTTACTGACAAATTCAATAACACATTGCTTATCATCATCTCTTGTCATTTTGGCAGGATCTTTGCTATTTATTAAACACCATGCCTTAGTCCACATACTAGCACAAACTCTAATGTCATCCTTTTTATTTATTTTAAGAGTCCAGAACATTAGGGAGCAGTCTCTCAACTCCCGTAGCACTCTGTACTACCAATAGCAATCTTTGAGTCTCAGAAGGGAAAATGTTTTTTAAACATTTCATCATCATCTCCTTTTCCCCACTGAGCCTCATCATCTTGCAAAACTTGATTTTGTATCATTGTTTCAAATTTAGATTTTACCCATGAACTAAGGGCAGCTGGTAACCAAATTAACACCATTTTGTATGCATCAACATTGTCAAACCCTCTTTTTGTTATTTCCCCTTCAAAAATACCAAAATTGTAAAATGGACCTTTTTTCTCATCATACTTAGGAAAGTCTTTTACCAACTTGGACATTTTTAGATTGTCCAAATTAGAAGAGCCTGTCACAGTATGCAGATGATTGGACAAATCAGATTTTAGCAAATCCCAATTAACTTTTTCTGCTGCATATTTAGTACCTTCTAATACTTGTATTCCCTGTGATAGAGGATCAGTAACTTTCCACAATTCCTCAGTGCATTCTATTAAATCACCCACACTGCGAATAGTGTCTTTTTGAACCTCTTGCAATTTTTCAGCATCGTCACTCAAAGCTCGCACTGCTGCCCGCAGCAGATCAACAGTGAGGCGATTCTGACCAAGAGCTTCTTTTAATGGTCCTACACGCACTTTGATTTTGAAAAACGTGAGCTGGGGAGGGGTCAAAAACGGAGCTGGGGGAGGGGTCAAAAACGGAGCTGGGGGAGGGGTGAAAACGGAGCTGGAGGGGGTCAAAAATGGATAAGGGGTAGGGGTCAAAATCGGAGCTGGGGAGGGGTCAAAAACGGGGCTGGGGAGGGGTCAAATTGGAGCTGGAGGGAGTCAAAAACGGAGTAAAAAGGCTTTTTAAAATTATGATTTTACAACTATTATTACGATTAAGTATTATCAATTTATTATATGTTTTAGGTAACTGAATTTGCCAGTTGCAAAATCAATAGCCAATAGATGTTAATAGAATGTAGACTTATACCATTAGAGTGTGATTAGTAGCAATGCAATGGGATATGTGAGGCATGACAACAATCATTGCAGCACAAACAGCTTTTAATTAGTATTAATGACCTGTTTAGAGTATATATAGCATGCTACGATTCACCCAGCTGTACTTATATGAGCCTGAGGAAGCCGTATACCGGCGAAACGCGTTGCACTTGGACTGTTTTTTGTCCCACGGAGGCTTCCGTAGTTCTGTGTGAAGCAGTCACGATCGCAGTTGAATTGGGAGTTTCTATCTCCCTGCACTCCGGACGCAGAGAGTCATCTGCGACAGGACACCTCACCTTTCTGCGTTAGTGCATCTGGGAAGTTGTTACATGTGAGCGCTTTGAGTTCTTTATTTTAATAAATGTTTTGAACTGGTGACACTTTGCCTCACTCCATACTGCCATATTGAAGTGGGTCAATCACGGGGATTAAGAAGGGGATTCCCTGCTGATACTCTACTCGTGAGCTGACACTATACCAAACCATCTGATGCCATTGTGGAAGGGTTAATATATACCCCACAGATACCTTTTCATCATTTGTACTTACACTGGGCCGTGTAATTATTTTTATTTATATATTGAATTATTAACCCAGATTCCCCCCCCCCCCTGCCCTCTGGAGGCTATATATGCGAGCACCCGTTTCCAGGATAAGATTGTGTTGTTTGTGCTGACATTTTGCTTTACCCATCCTTATTGCCTTATTGGGGAGGAACCGGATCGAACACGGGCACCACAGAGGGGCTCCTTGCTCGTGACTGCACACCAGCACCCACCATCTGTTATTGGCCTGGATGGGCTTGGGAAACCCCAAAGTTACCAATAAACATCTGTACTTACACTGGGCCGTGTGAGTATTTTATTATATTATAATCTCGCACTCCCCCATATAGAGAGAGGCATTGTCTTCTTTGAGGTTTGCCCTACGTTCAGTTTCTACAAGATAGTGTCTTAACCCCTTGCTCCCCCTTTTTTCTGTTTCCCTAACTAACCCTTACCTGTTGTCTGTCTTGACCTCGGATCTTTCTACCCCTGCATCCCAAGCCTCTGATCCCAGGCCAACGTTGGTGTATTAGTCCCTACCTCTGCCCTGCGGGTCCGTATCCTGTCCTGCAGTCAGCAACATTGCATGAACCAAGTTTGATAGCAACTGCCTGCTACTTAAAGACCATAGGCAGTTGCTGGCAATGAGGTCCAAAGCGAGGCATACTTCCTGTGAGGGCAAGGATTTGCAGGAAGCAAGATGGCCGTGGTAGCTTCGGAGATGTCACTTTCCGACAGCAGTCATCCTGGATGTTCGACCATGTGACTGAGTAATGCTTAGGGCTCTCCATTGCCCTGTTTTTCCATGACCAATAAATAATCTTTTTATGGGATACGCACCCTCCTTCCTACTTTTTTGATACCTACAGTAGTGCTCTTCCAGTTTTTCTCCTTCTCTACTATCCTGGATGTTTGGACAGATCCCTTATACCATTGCACTGACTGGTTCGTGTCAGTCAAGGTCTTCTGTGACAATGACAGTATCACATTACCTGCCTTTTTTATTACTGTGGCATTGCTATGCTACCAGTATATTGGCTAATCCTACTCTAAACAAGCAAATGGTTTATCCCCTGTATGAATCCTCTGGTGTTTGTGGAGATGGTCCTTCCGTGAAAAGCTTCTCCCACACTCAGTACATCTGAAAGGTTTCACCCCTGAGTGAATCCTCTGGTGCCTGGAGAGGTGGCTCTGATCAATGAATTGTTTCTCACACACTGAACATGTGTACGGTTTCTCCCCTGTATGAATCATCTGGTGTGTGAGGAGATGGTACTTCTGTGAAAAGCTTTTCCCACATTCCATACATGTGTAAGGTTTCTCCCCTCTATGAATCATCTGGTGTCTGAGGAGGCTTCTCTTATCAACAAATTGTTTCACACACTCAGTACATCTGAAAGGTTTAACCACTGTGTGAATCCTTTGGTGACTGGAGAAGTTACTTGAATTAATGAATTGTTTATCACACACTGGGCATGTGTAAGGTTTCACCCCTGTATGACTCCTCTGATGTTTGACAAGGCTTTGCTTTTCATTGAATTGTTTATTACACTCTGTACATGTGAAAGGTTTCTCCCCTGTATGAATCCTCTGGTGTTTGACAAGCCTTTTCTTTTCACGGAATTGTTTATTACACTCTGTACATGTGAAAGGTTTCTCCCCTGTATGACTCCTCTGGTGTTTCACAAGGCTTCTGTATTCACGGAATTGTTTCTTACACTCTGTACATGTGAAAGGTTTCTCCCCTGTATGAATCCTCAGGTGTTTGACAAGGCTTCTGTATTCACAGAATTGCTTCTCACACTCTGTACATGAGTAAGGTTTCTCCCCTGTGTGAATCTTCTGGTGTCTGAGAAGATTGCACTTATGTGAAAAATGTTTTCCACACACTGTACATGTGTAAGGTTTCTCCCCTGTATGAATCCTCTGGTGTTTGAGGAGGCTACTCTCATCACTGCACAGCTTCTCACACACTGTACAAGTGTAAGGTTTCTCTCCAGTGTGAATCCTCTGGTGGGTGTGGAGATGTTCTTTCCGTGAAAAGCTTTTCCCACACTCACTACATCTGAAAGGTTTCACCCCTGTGTGAATCCTCCGGTGCCTGGAGAGGCTGCTCTGATCATTGAATTGTTTCTCACACACCAAACATGTGTAAGGTTTCACCCCTGTGTGAATCCTCTGGTGTGATAGGAGTTTCCCCTTCAGTGAAAAATGTTTTCCACAGTCTGTACAGGTAAAGGGTTGCATGTTAGTGTTGACACAAAGGTGCGTGATCAAATCCATATTCAGTGAGAAGCTTTCCCCACACTTACAACAAAGGAAAAGCGGAGAATTGCAGCTCCTTCTTGAATCACTCTCGTATCTATTGCTTGAACCATTCTTGCAGTCAGTCTGTGCTGTGAGCTGTAGGCCTGTAAATTCACCATCATGTGGCACTGGTTCCTTGCACATGTCCAACATATGGTAGGAATCATTGGATTTCGGCACTTCAGGACTGCAGGAAGTGAAGCAGCTTTTTGACATGCAATAGGTCCCGTTCTGCTCCTCACTCAGGCAGTTCTCTAACAAAAGTAAACAAAAAAGACAGAGCTCAAATATTTTCAATCTGTAAAGCAAACTAATAAAAAATACTTTGCAGAATTTACTTTATCACTACTTAATTAACAAAATGTTCTGTTTACTCTATAACCATGGCTCTAAAACAGTGGCCCTGGATATCCCAAACCCCCAATGACTTTGGTGGTGTTCCCCAAAGACCTGCAATATGTTTCTGGCAGTTCACACAGTGAATTAATTTTGATAGACATATATGTATTCATTATATGTGTACATTTAAATCCTACAAATAATCAGAATTAGTTTGCCTCAAGCATCCTCCTGCCCTGCTATTGCATTCTGCCTCAATCTCTGTTACCTTTGACCTCAGCTTGTACCCAGACCACTGCCTTCTCTGACCCGACCTCAGCTTATATTTGGACTCCCACTTTCTCTACTCCTGGACCCCGGCTACGCACAACAAGGATCAGACTTCTCCAATCTCAGACCATGGTGAGTATAACGACCACTCTGACTTCTTCTACACGACCTTCACTCTGCACGCAGTTGTAGGTCAGTGAATATCAGAATCCCCACCTCAGCCTCCAGGTCCCTTCCTGTTTGTGGTGAGCACACGTTACACATCAAGAGTATTTTAGCTCCTAATCATGACACGGTGTAATATGTCATGTGTTGTTCATCTGAGGCTGAATTTACCTAATTTTAAGACCTGCGAAGGAACAGATGATTGTTATGTCCTGATATGTAAAACCATAGAATTCAAAGAGGGTGTACTTTCTTTTTCACACAACTGTATATACACAAATTAAAGGAACAGCCCTCCCTCTGATTAATCCCCCCCATCTTCCCCTTGTAATCCCCACACCACACAGCACAGGAGAGAGAGCGAGCACAAGAGTGCGAGCGAGAGAACACAGGAGAGCGAGCGAGAGAGCAAAGGAGAGAGGAAAAGAGCACGAGAGAGAAAGAGAGAGAGAAGAGAGAAGGCGAGCAGGGGGGTGGGAAAGGAGAGAGCGCGAGCAGGGTGGGAAAGGAGAGAGCGCGAGCAGGGGGTAGGGAGAGGAGAGAGCGCGAGCGGGGGGGGGAGAGGAGAGAGCGCGAGCGGGGGGGGGGGGAAGGAGAGAGCGCGAGCAGGGGGGGAAAGGAGAGAGCACGAGCAGGGGGGGAAAGGAGAGAGCACGAGTAGGGGGAGGGGAAAGGAGAGAGCACGAGTAGGGGGGGAAAGGAGAGAGCACGAGTAGGGGGGGAAAGGAGAGAGCATGAGTAGGGGGGGAAAGGAGAGAGCACGAGTAGGGGGGGGGGAAAGGAGAGAGCGTGAGTAGGGGGGAAAGGAGAGAGCACGAGTAGGGGGGGAAAGGAGAGAGCGCGAGTAGGGGGGGAAAGGAGAGAGCACGAGAAGGGGGGGGGAAAGGAGAGAGCGCGAGTAGGGGGGGAAAGGAGAGAGCGCGAGTAGGGGGGGAAAGGAGAGAGCGTGAGTAGGGGGGGAAAGGAGAGCGCGCGAGTAGGGGGGGAAGGAGAGAGCGCGAGTAGGGGGGGAAGGAGAGAGCGTGAGTAGGGGGGGGATGGAGAGCGCACGAGTGGGGGGGAAAGGAGAGAGAGCGCTCGCAAGCGAGGGAAAAGGAAAGCGCGAGAGGGTGGAAAGGAGAGAATATATTGAATTGGCAGCAAATTTCAGAGGTAAAATTGAGGAGGAAAAAAGTAGTTAACAGATGGTGGTTTAACTGTATATACACATATTAAAGGAACAGCCCCCCCCCTCTGATTAATCCCCCCCATCTTCCCCTTGTAATCCCCACACCACAAAGCGTATTGTGTGCTCCTTAGGAGTGGGAGAACGAGTTATTGGGAGAGACAGAGGGAGAGGAAAGAAGGAGAGGAGAAGGGAAAGAGCGAGAGAGCGAGCACAGGAGATAGAGCGAGCACAAGAGTGCGAGCGAGAGAACACAGGAGAGCGAGCGAGAGAGCAAAGGAGAGAGGAAAAGAGCACGAGAGGGGGGAAAGGAGCGCGAGCAGGGGGGGAGAGGAGAGAGCGCGAGCAGGGGGGGAGGAGAGGAGAGAGCGCGAGCTGGGTGGGGGGGAAAGGAGAGAGCGCGAGCAGGGGGGGAGAGGAGAGAGCGCGAGCAGGGGGGGAGAGGAGAGAGCGCGAGCTGGGGGGGGGGAAAGGAGAGAGCGCGAGCAGGGGGGGAAGGAGAAAGCGTGAGCAGGGGGGGGAAAGGAGAGAGCGCAAGCAGGGGGGGAAAGGAGAGAGCGCGAGCAGGGGGGGGGAAGGAGAGAGCGCGAGCAGGGGGGGAAAGGAGAGAGCGCGAGCAGGGGGGGAGAGGAGAGCGCGAGCAGGGGGGGGGGGAGAGGAGAGAGCGCGAGCTGGGGGAGAGAAAGGAGAGAGCGCGAGCAGGGGGGGGAAGGAGAAAGCGTGAGCAGGGGGAGGGGGAAGGAGAGAGCGCAAGCAGGGGGGAAAGGAGAGAGCGCGAGAAGGGGGGGAGAGGAGAGAGCGCGAGCTGGGGGGGGGAAAGGAGAGAGCGCGAGCAGGGTGGGAAGGAGAAAGCGTGAGCAGGGGGGGGGAAAGGAGAGAGCGCAAGCAGGGGGGGAAAGGAGAGAGCGCGAGCAGGGGGGGGGAAGGAGAGAGCGCGAGCAGGGGGGGAAAGGAGAGAGCGCGAGCAGGGGGGGAAAGGAGAGATCGCGAGCAGGGGGGGGGAAAGGAGAGAGCGCGAGCAGGGGGGGGAAAGGAGAGAGCGCGAGCAGGGGGGGGAAAGGAGAGAGCGCGAGCAGGGGGGGGAAAGGAGAGAGCGCGAGCAGGGGGGGGAAAGGAGAGAGCGCGAGCAGGGGGGGAAAGGAGAGAGCGCGAGCAGGGGGGGAAAGCAGAGAGCGCGAGCAGGGGGGGAAAGGAGAGAGCGCGAGCAGGGGGGGAAAGGAGAGAGCGCGAGCAGGGGGGTAGGGGGAAAGGAGAGAGCGCGAGCAGGGGGGGAGGGGGAAAAGAGAGAGCGCGAGCAGGGGGGGGGGAAAGGAGAGAGCGCGAGCAGGGGGGGAAAGGAGAGAGCGCGAGTAGGGGGGGAAAGGAGAGAGCGCGAGTAGGGGGGGAAAGGAGAGAGCGCGAGTAGGGGGGAAAGGAGAGATCGCGAATAGGGGGGGAAGGAGAGAGCGCGAGTAGGGGGGGAAAGAGAGAGCGCGAGTGGGGGGGGGGGAAGGAGAGTGCACGAGTGGGGGGGAAAGGAGAGAGAGAGCGCTCGCAAGCGAGGGAAAAGGAAAGCGCGCGAGAGGGTGGAAAGGAGAGAGAATATATTGAATTGGTCAGCAAATTTCAGCGTTAAAATTGAGGAGGAAAAAAGTAGTTAGATGGTGGTTTAAGTAGAGAGTCAAATACAGAGAGGAGGTAGTGTGGGCTACACTTGTGAGTGTCCATTAGTGAGGAAAAGTAGCTTTGTATAGCCTGGGATATCCTCTAGGGGCACTCAGAGGAGCGAGTGCAGGAGCAAAGAATGCATGTATGGCAGTTTTGCCAAGGTTTGGGGTTAAAAGGGTGAGAATGGCAGAGAAGTGGGGCATGTAGAGCTAGAGAGCAAGATTGGGAAAAATTCTAGTTCATGACAATGTTGTCAGGGTCAGTAGAGTAGCAGAGAGGAGAGGGAGGACAGCAAAGTGGAGTTGAGACGTTAGCTTAATGAAACGCTGGTCTCTGCAGAACTGAGGGGTAAATGGAGGTGAAGAAAAGGAGAATTGAGAGAGAGTAAATGGGATGAAGTGTTGGGCAGAGAGAGGAAAGGGGAGAAGAGAGAAATTAAGAGAAGCTTCTGCATTATCTTCGCATTTAGGGTCTGAGAGCACAAGCAGAATACACTGGTCCAACAGTGGAAGGAGCCCTTGTAAATCTGTTCTGTTTTTCCAAAGGCATTTCCAACCTTTATACTTGTGTGAGACATATTGCTCCTGTAACTCTGCTGCGTGGGGTTTGTTCCAGAATAATCAGCAGGCCTAGGGGCTTCCTATGAGAGGCAATAAACCCTGAATATTCCCTAAAGGTAACCATACTACTTGTAACAAGATAACCTTTGATTACCCCAAAGGATGTTATGGTACTCACCATCGACATTAAATGTAACTATTTCACTCTTTATTGTGGTTAGATGAGCCTCAGTGTTTGGTTCTTCTTTCTCAGACTTAATCTCTAACCTCTCTCGTACAATCACTGGGAAACCTGCCAACAAGAAAAGGAAAATCCATCATGTAAAGCTGGGAGTGGAAACTCTTCCTGTGATATCACTATACAGAAATACTGTATACTGATTCCTAAGGGGAGCGGGATAGGTAATTGATTGTCCTTGATTATTAACCCAGAGTGATGACTGTTTTTACCCCGAGTGCTGAAAACACGCTGGAGTTTATGGCGCTAGCAATGTTCAAACTTCAATAATAATAACAACAATATTCTCAATATAACCTTAGACAAATCAGGTGCGTTCGTTTATTAATAGAACATGTAGCTAATAATTGTATCCATGCTTTAATGTTATTTTCATCAACATTGTAGACATTTCAGTCCATTTAAAAACAAATTGAATAGAAGACAAGTGAGGATACAAGGTTACTTACCCCCAACAGGAAATGAATCTATTTCACTCTTTATTGAGGTCACATGATCCTCAGCGTTTGGTTCTTCTTTCTCCGACTTAATCTCTAATCGCTCCAGTACAACCGTTGGAAAACCTGGCAATAAGAAAAGGAAAACCCATCATGTAAAGCTGGGATTTGGGGCTCTTCTTGTGATTTCACCTTCTCTGATATTGGTATAATGTAATACCTGTCGTAAAGATATGTTTTACTAGCCCTTCTGGCAGAAATTGACAAATATAGTTGAAGACATATTACATTTTACCTGCTGGTAGATCTATAAAAACATAAGATTAATTAGTTTGGGTGTTTGACTCATGTTAGCTATGGCACACCTGTGAACACGTGACCTGTATATGGGACAATGGTTAATACACACAGCTATATAGCCAATTCACTTTTCTCCATGCACGGTCCCTCAAACAAACATATCTCACATCAATCCGTCCCAATATACCATCTGTCATGAAGGGCACACTTGTGAGCACGTGACATATGCAACCAGGGTTAACACACACCACTAACTAGCTGCCTCACCTTTCTCCTTCGCAAGGTACTTCAAATCAGTTCATATTTACTGTGACTCTGCGACAACATTTTTTGAACCTGCTACCACCACAACCAGAGGAATGATTAAATGTACGTTTATATTTTGGGGATTCTCGATTGAGCAAAATAAATTGTAATTTATTTCCTTTTTAGACAGACACACGACAACCTCAGAATACACTTGATAAAACACTTACTTAAATGAGGAAACAGGATAAATTGTCCAAGAAACGAGAAACACAGAAATAATGTCCTTTTAAATTGCCGTCCTTTTGCCAGGGGCGCAAGATGCCAGCCCATTATTTCCTTGAAATGTAAAAAGTTCGTTCTGATTCTTTGGGGTTCGTTCGGGAATCCCCAGGGCTAACGAAATCCTGAAGCAGGGCTAGTTTCCTTGTTGCAATGTTTTTAATCCCTTGCGTTCTGGAATCGTAGCCATTGTACTTAGATCTTACCCGCTTGAAGAAATCGGGTAACAACCACAGGAATCAAGGTTACAGGCCTCTTTAAGGACAGGGGACCTTGGAGTTTTTCATTAGCCTCATCCCATTGGCAAGGAATTATCTTCCTCTAATCAGAGCCTGCCATGTAACTTGGGAAAATCCTACGGCCAGCCCAGTAACTCTGAGCATGCTCAGTGAGCGTTTTTAAATATAGGCGCCACATCTGCTTTACACCAATCTTGTGGTACTGAGCCTGTGGAAATGTAGTCCTTGAATATTAAATGTAAAGGTTTGGCTATTACTGAACTTAACTCATTGAGATCTCTTGGATGTATGCCATCAGGGCCAGGTGCCTTATTTACTTTAATTTTTAAATATAGACGGCCTCCAATTTATTAAGGATACCCCTGTATCCCATTGTGATGATCGAGAGGATTTGGCCCGGGATTAAAGGGGTTACACCCCAATTGGCCACCTTCTACCCTCACCTGGGAAGCAAGGGGTTAACTGGATTGAGGTCCAGTAATGTGTTTTTTACCTCGCTTCAATATCCAAATGCTTATTCCCCTGTAAAAAATGTATTGTTTCTGGGCCAGTGTCTGCACCACACACACTGGGGCTTAAGGGGTTAATAAGCTACAGTTTAAGAAAATACAAATGTGGGGTGTCTTTTCAGAAAATCTGGACTTCAAAAGGCTTGATTGAAGTTGGGTCTGAAAAGCAGAAGGGGTTTTTGGTGCACAGTATGTTAATACCTAACTTGCAGGCCAAGGGAATATTGCTAGAGACAGCTAGACCCAGGCTGGGACATTGGGTGTGACATTTAGCACCAGGTGACAAATGTCCACCACCCAGGGGTCCCTGCTTCAAAGGATTTTGATGGGGGCCAGGGGTGCGGCGACCCAAGGAGAAAATCAGAATGGGTGACCTTAGTAAATATAAGAATCTTATGAGATGTCCTCGGCGGAACATGCTAAACATTACATATGTGTATTCGTGGGGCCGAGCCCCAACTAATGATTCTAAACACTTGATATCTAACAGATACTAAGAGCCAGATATTAATATCTCTCTTAATTTTAATATTACACGGTAATATGTAGTCTCATTGGGAGCGTCATGCGTGACGGAATGCATTAATATGTCTCGCGTGCCAGTAAGTACTACTGAACTGAAGTTATGAAGTTATTTAGATAGGGAAAAGCAGTTTTTAAACGTCGTGGGGTGGGAGGAGTTTTACTCTGAGGAAAACTGTCAACGTCACTGCTGATTTATGAGAGGGGCTGGGTTTAGGTTGTGTTCAAAAGGAAATAATTGTATAAGAACCAGGCTCAGCCTAGGGCTATTGTCTTCTTGTATGGTCTTCATGATCTTTATGTATTGCTGTGATGTCTTCATCTGCAACTGAATTATGGAAGAAATGGCCCATCCTGTATCCTGATGGCTTTCTTGTCCTAATCTTTAAGTAAGTGTCTATATGTTGCCTGTTATTTGTATATTTTGTGTGTTCACCTTTATCAAGGAATAAATTATATTTTATCATATCTAAGCCTAGTCCCAGTTCAACCCAGTTATATATATATATATTTTTTTTGTGTATTATTAATAGCCTGTCACAAATCTCCCGTCACACCCATAGATGTGAGGGCAATGATGTCACGAACGGTCCGAGGATCTCATCTATATATATATACTAGCTGAGAGACCCGGCGTTGCCCGGGATGTAATGTTCCCGCTCCTCTCTCTCTCCTCTCCCCTTCCCCCTCTCTCTGTTTGTCCCCCATTCACATCAATCCAGTTCCCCCTCCCTCCTTTACAGCTCTGTTTGTCCCCCTTTACAGCTTCATGCAGTGTGTGTGCGTCAGTCATTGTGTGTGCGTCAGTCACTGTGTGTGTGTGTGCGCGCGCGTCAGCGAGTCTGACGCAGAAACACAAACACACACACACACACACAAACTGACTGACGCACACACACACAGTCAGTGTGTGCGTGTGTGTGTGCCTCGGTCAGTCAGTGTGTGCGCGTCAGTCAGTGTGCGTGCGTCAGTCAGTCAGTGTGTGTGTGTGTGTGCGTGCGTGGGTGTGGGGGGGTGTCAGTCAGTGTGTGTGTCAGTGTGTGTGTCAGTGTGTGTGTGCGCGTCAGTCAGTGTGTGTCAGTGTGTGTGTGTGCGCCAGTCAGTGTGTGTGTGCGCGTCAGTCTGTGTGTGTGTGTGTGTGTGTGTGTGCGTCAGTCTGTGTGTGTGCGTGTGTGCGTCAGTCTGTGTGTGTGTGTGTGTGTGTGCGTCAGTCTGTGTGTGTGTGTCAGTCAGTGTGTGTGTGTGTGCGCGTCAGTGTGTGTGTGTGTGCGCGTCAGTGTGTGTGTGTGTGCGCGTGCGTCAGGGTGTGTGTGCGTGTGGCTGTCAGGGGGGGGTGAAGGGCAGGGGTAGGGGGGGTGAAGGGCAGGGGTAGGGGGGTGAAGGGCAGGGATAGAGGGGGGTGAAGGGAAGGGATAGAGGGGGGTGAAGGGCAGGGGTAGGGGGGGTGAAGGGCAGGGGTAGGGGGGGTGAAGGGCAGGGGTAGGGGGGGTGAAGGGCAGGGGTAGGGGGGGTGAAGGGCAGGGGTAGGGGGGGTGAAGGGCAGGGGTAGGGGGGGGTGAAGGGCAGGGGTACACACACACACACGCACACACACACACACACCGGGAGTGAGAGGTGGTGGAGAGTGGGACTGCCGCAGATCCGAGGAGGCTGCTTGGCCCCCCAGCGGCCGGGGAGGTAGCACCGGGGAGGTAGCGCCGGTGAGTTAGCGGCCGGGGAGTTAGCGGCGGGGGGGTAAGGGAGCGCCGGGAGGTAAGGGAGCGTTGGCGGCTGGGGTAGGAGGGCCGCGCTTACCCTCCGTCCGGGAGCCGGTGCAGGGTGGTGGCGCACGTGGTGGGGATGTTGCGGAGAGGTAAGGGTGCGGCAGTGAGGTAGCGCCTCGCTTCCCCTCTGTCTTTCCGGGAGCCGGTTGAGAGCGAGGGGGGAGGAGCCTGAAGTTGGCGGCAGGAGGGCCATGCTTCCCCTCCGTCCGGGAGCCGTGGGGGGGGGGGGAGGGACGACTGTGTGTGTGTGTGTGTGTGTGTTTGGACCTTTGGCCCGTCACCCCGCCTCAGGCCAATGAGAGGTGTGCGGGGGCGGGCGGGCCAAGGGACCAATGAGATTTCCCCTAGGGACACAGGACATCCAGACAGGCATACAGTGCTTTCACTAATATAGTATAAGATGCTTGCTTTTTCTGACAAGTTACCAATTCCCGAGACTATCGGTATACCTGGTGAGGGGGGTCTTGTTCTTATGAATTTTTGGTATGCTGTAAAATGTGGCTATTTTTGGGAATTGGACCAGTATAAATTGATATTCTTTTTCTGATATGATTTTATTTTCGACACCCTCTTTCAGAATTTTCATGAGTTCTTTATTATATTCGCTGGTGGGGTAATGATCTAGAATCTCGTAGCAGGTACGGTCACTTAGCAGTCGTTGGTTTTCTTTTACATAATCCTCTGCTTTATAATGACCAGGTTTCCTCCCTTGTCTGGTGGCTTTATGACTATACAATTGTTGGATTCCAGATCCTTCAGTGCTTGATATTCATTGAAGTCTAGATTTACTTTAAACTTAAGTTGGGGAAGGTTTTCCAAGTCCTTTGTAATTAAATCTACAAATACATCTATATTTGCGAATTGTTCGCTGTGTGGGATGAATTTTGATTTAGGTTTCAAATTTGTAAAAGGACCTTCTCCTATTTGTCGTTCTGAATCCCCCAGTAGTGTAACTAGGTTATTCAATGGGCATAAACCCATTTCAGTTAGATTTAAAATCCACAGCCATCCTCCTCTCTCCATTTTTAAAGAATTTATGCAATTTTAGCTTTTGTGCAAACATGTTCGTATCTTTCACCCATTCAAATAGGTTTATATCTGCTGATGGTGAAAAAGAAAGTCCTTTGTTTAGAACTTTCATGTGGTTTTCATTAAGAATAAGATCCGATCAATTAAGAATTTGTGCTTTACCACTTTCTAATACTGTTGTTTTTTCTCCTTGTTCTTGATTTTGTTTTTTGGTGTTGTTGGTTCTCTCTCTTACAGACCAGACGCTTTCCCCGCCTAGTTTTCCCTTTCCTCCTGTGTTGATGTGTGGTCTCGTATTGTCTAAAAAAAGAGGTAGATGTTGAGGGTTGAGCAGTAGTTTCTAGACTTCAAGGGGGATGCGGTAATATCAGTTCTAGCTCTATCTTCATCGTTATCTGATATTTCCCACTCCGTGGAAGATTCCTGTGTTGTAGGGTTCATTTTCCTTTGCTCAAATTTTGTATTGATTTGGTATATGTATACCATACCCTCTTGAAAGTCTTCAGTGTCTCACATATTTTCTTCTTTTCCTCTCTTTGAGTTCATTAGAGAACTTATCAATATTATTTTTAAGTTTCAGTTCCAATTCTAGAAATTTATCTTGATCTTTCCACATCTCCTCTTCCTGTAGCTGTTTTTCTAGATCAGCGTTTATGGTGGTAAATTTTTCCTTCTGGTGGTTAACTAATAATTGCATAAGCATCTTCGAGCATTGGGATAAAAGGACTTCCCCTGATACTCTGCAGAATCCCCCGAAGAATGTCTTTCCGGGTACATTTAAAAGCTTTACATTTATTATACCGTCAGGACAACCATATCTCAAATACCCCCACTTAAAAAAACAGATGTCCTTATCTCTAGATACCATCAGTCCTATAAACCTAAGGCCTGGTCAGGGGTTCACTAGCCAGGGGTGAGCAAACTTTTTATGCCAAGCCCCCCTTTTCATCCAAAGCCCCCTGTACCTCCGAAGCCCCCGCGCGTGCGCACACACCATCACGTGGCACTATCCTGTTTGGCCGCCCGCGCACATCTTCGGCTGCCCACCCGCGCACATCTTCTTGGCCGTCCGCGCACCCATGTTTCGCAGCACGTGCCCCCCTAAATAATCTTGCGCCCCCTCCAGTTTGTGCACCGCTGTATTCAATCACAACACCGACACAATCAGAACACAGATACAGCACACATACTCAATAACAACTCACTCATATCACAACCAACACACACAAAAACACCCACTCAATCACAACCAACAGACCACACACACAATCACAACACTCCACCCACACAAAACACTTATATCACAACCAACACAGACACAACACAAACACAATCACAACACACAAGACACACTCAATCACAACTAACACACACACCCATACAGCACACATACCCAATCACAACACACACACACACTTTCACCTGGGGGGGAGGGAGGATTACTAGCATGCTCCTGTCCCCCGTGTGCTTCTGAAAACTGGGGCGGGAAACAGACAGGAAGAGAAGGAGGGGACGTCTGTGTACAGGGAAGGCCCCGTCCCCGCAGCAAGGCCCCGCCCCCGCAGCAAGGCCCCGCCCCGCAGCAAGGCCCCGTCCCCGCAGCAGGCAGACAGCACAGAGCAGTAGCACAGAGCCTGTGAGCTTCTTGGCCGCCCGTGCACAGCTCTGCCCGCCCCAAGGTTCCGCCGCACGCAGCCTGCGCCCCAATAAATAATCTTGTGCCCCCCAGTTTGCGCACCACTGCAATAGGCAATAAAAACAATTCTTGTATTTTTAATACAATTTGTAACCAACATTTACCTCTCGTTGCCAGATTGATTAAAATACTTAATAATTTCTGCCATATATATTATAACTCCCATAACTGCTAAATAACCAGATATCCCCTCCTTGCAAATTTCAGTGTCATCAAAATATATACAGTACTCACTTAACAAGCGTGGATCCATGCTGGTAGTGGGCAGTGCTCCTCTGTCCATGCTGGTAGTGGGCAGTGCTCCTCTGTCCATGCTGGTAGTGGGCAGTGCTCCTCTGTCCATGCTGGCAGTGGGCAGTGCTCCGCTGTCCATGCTGGTAGTGGGCAGTGCTCCCCTGTCCATGCTAGTAGTGGGCAGTGCTCCACTGAAGGAGCTGAGATAGGATGGTCCTTGATTTAGATTTGGTGGATGCCAGCAGTGTCTGTATAAAAGAGAAGAAATTTAATCGGAACGATCTGTTTTCTTGGACAAATATACAGCATTATAAGCATTCAAACCTAAAATTATTAACACAAAACAATCCGAAAGGAGTCAGAGAGACAGGGACACCAACACACACACATCTGGTCCATCCTCAAACAGGAACCTAATTTACAAACACTATACAATACATTAATGGTTCCGGATTGCTATAACATAACCATCTAGCATAAAGAGTCAGGGATCAACAGCTATAAGAATAGCAATGCCCTCCTACTGCAACATAGTAACACACTGTACAGTGCTATAGTATAAATAAAAAAGCAGATATATCTGGTGCTCCCGTTTGGCATCAGAGAGTCTTCGATGTATGTATGTATGTATTTATGTATGTATGTATGTATGTGACCTGTGGGGAGAAAAGGGAAGGGATTTTAACCCCTGCTCTGCCTAAAATGATAGGTTGATAGTAGTGCTACATCCAGGATAGTTTATAACTAGATAGACGAACAAGAAAAGAAATCCATTTTATGGTGAGCCTCAGGTACAGTGGTTAGCGAAATTGTTATATGAATCTTAATATATAAAATCGAATGGTTGGTACTAGCTGCGGTGAATCTGATTGGTCCTCAGCCTCTGGCCAATCAGATTGGTGGGTCTGACGTCACCCAACTGCCACTCTCTCCCCCCTCGGCCACACACACACACACACACACACACACACACACACACACACACACACACACACACACACACACACACACCCCCGGCGCTCCACTCACCTCCCCCCTCCCCGGCGCTCCACTCACCTCCCCCCCTCCCCGGCACTCCACTCACCTTCCCCCCTCCCCGGCGCTCCACTCACCTCCCCCCCTCCCCGGCGCTCCACTCACCTCCCTCCCACCCCAGTGCTCCACTCACCTCCCTCCCTCCCCGGTGCTCCACTCACCTCCCTCCCCGGTGCTCCACTCACCTCCCTCCCCGGTGCTCCACTCACCTCCCTCCCTGGCGCTCCACTCACCTCCCTCCCTGGCGCTCCACTCACCTCCCCACCTCCCCGGCGCTCCACTCACCTCCCCCCCTTCCCCGGCGCTCCACTCACCTCCCCCCTCCCCGGTGCTCCACTCACCTCCCCCCTCCCCGGTGCTCCACTCACCTCCCTCCCCGGTGCTCCACTCACCTCCCTCCCTCCCCGGTGCTCCACTCACCTCCCTCCCCGGTGCTCCACTCACCTCCCTCCCTCCCTGGTGCTCCACTCACCTCCCTCCCTGGTGCTCCACTCACCTCCCTCCCTCGTGCTCCACTCACCTCCCTCCCTCCCTGGTGCTCCACTCACCTCCCTCCCCGGTGCTCCACTCACCTCCCTCCCTCCCTGGTGCTCCACTCACCTCCCTCCCCGGCGCTCCACTCACCTCCCTCCCTCCCCGGCGCTCCACTCACCTACCTCCCTCCCCGGTGCTCCACTCACCTCCCCCCCTCCCCGGCGCTCCACTCACCTCCCCCCCTCCCCGGCGCTCCACTCATCTCCCCCCTTCCCCGGCGCTCCACTCACCTCCCCCCTCCCCGGTGCTCCACTCACCTCCCCCCTCCCGGTGCTCCACTCACCTCCCCCCCTCCCCGGTGCTCCACTCACCTCCCCCCCTCCCCGGCGCTCCACTCACCTCCCTCCCTCCCCAGCGCTCCACTCACCTCCCCGGCGCTCCACTCACCTCCCCGGCGCTCCACTCACCTCCCTGCCTCCCCGGCGGGGGGAAAGGCAGTGGGCAGGCAGCCTGCAGCTGCCACGCGGCGCCTAAGATGGCGGCGCCCGGAAGGACCCCCTTCCTCCCTCGCGGAGTAACCAAGATGGCGGCGGACGGAAGGAGAGGTGACGTGTGTGTGTGTCACTGTCACTGTGTGTGTGTCACTGTGTGTGTGTGTGTGTGTGTGTCACTGTGCGTGTGTGTGTGTGTGTGTGTGTGTGTGTGTGTGTGTGTGTGTGTGTGTGTGTTTCGTGTGTGTGTGAGACACTGTGTGTGTGTGTGTGTGTGTGTGTGTGTGTGTGTGACACTGTGTGTGTGTGACACTGTGTGTGTGTGTGTGTGTGTGACACTGTGTGTGTGTGACACTGTGTGTGTGTGTGTCACTGTGTGTGTGTGTGTGTGTGACACTGTGTGTGTGTGTGTGTGTGACACTGTGTGTGTGTGTGTGACACTGTGTGTGTGTGTGTGACACTGTGTGTGTCTGTGTGTGTGTGTCACACGGTGTGTGTGAGTGTGTGTGTGGGACACTGTGTGTGTGTGTGTGTGTGTGTGTGTGTGTGTGTGTGTGTGTGTGTGTGTGTGTGTGTGTGTGTGTGTGTGTGACACTGTGTGTGACACTGTGTGTGTGTGTGGGACACTGTGTGTGGGTGAGACACTGTGTGTGTGTGTGTGTGTGTGTGTGTGTGTGTGTGTGTGTGTGTGTGTGTGTGTGTGTGTGTCAGACACTGTAGGGTGGGGACCGGAGCTACGCATGGGGGGGGGGGGCCGCAGGAGCAGAGAGAGAGGGGGCGCAGGAGCAGAGAGAGGGGGGCAGGAGCAGAGAGAGAGGGGGGCAGGAGCAGAGAGAGAGGGGGGAGCGGAGAAACATACAGCGGGAGTGGAGAGGAGGGATCCGGAAATTTTAAGCAACCCCCCCTCCTGTCCACTGCTCCCCCTCCTGTCCACTGCCCCGTCCCCTCCTGTCCCCGTCCCCTCCTGTCCACTGTCCCCCCCTCCTGTCCACTGTCCCCCGCCTCCTCCCCACTGACCCCCCCTCCTCCCCACTGTCCACTGCCCCCCCTCCTCCCCACTGTCCCCCCCCTCCCCTCTGTCCCCCTCCCCACTGTCCTCCCCTCCCCTCCTCCCCACTGCCCCCCCTCCCCACTGCCCCCCCTCCCCTCCTCCCCACTGCCCCCCCCTCCCCTCCTCCCCACTGCCCCCCCCACCCCTCCTCCCCACTGCCCCCCCCTCCCCTCCTCCCCACTGCCCCCCCTCCTCCCCACTGCCCCCTCCTCCCCACTGCCCCCCCTCCTCCCCACTGCCCCCCTCCTCCCCTCCTGTCCACAGTCCCCCCCTCCTGTCCACTGTCCCCCCCTCCTGTCCACTCTCACCTCCCCCTCCTGTCCACTCTCACCTCCCCTCCTGTCCACTCTCACCCCCCCCTCCTGTCCACTCTCACCCCCCCCTCCTGTCCACTGTCCGTCCCCTCCTGTCCACTGTCCCCCCCAGTCCACTGCCTCCCCCCCAGTCCACTGCCTCCCCCCCAGTCCACTGCCCCCCCCTGTCCACTGCCCCCCCTCCCTCCCCTCCACTGCCCCCCCTCCCTCCCCTCCCCTCCCTCCCCTCCACTCCCCCCCCCTCCACTCCCCCCCCCTCCCCTCCACTCCACCCCTCCCTCCCCACCACTCCCCCCCACCCTCCCCTCCACGCCCCCCCACCCTCCCCTCCACGCCCCCCCCACCCTCCACGCCCCCCCCACCCTCCCCTCCACGCCCCCCCCACCCTCCCCTCCACGCCCCCCCCACCCTCCCCTCCACTGCCCCCCCCACCCTCCCCTCCACCCTCCCCTCCACTGCCCCCCCCACCCTCCCCTCCACTGCCCCCCCACCCTCCCCTCCACTGCCCCCCCACCCTCCCCTCCACTGCCCCCTTCCTCCCTCCCCTCCACTGCCCCCCCTCCCTCCCTCCCCCCCTCCCTCCCCTGCCCCCCCCTCCCTCCACTGCCCCCCCTCCCTCCCCTCCACTGCCCCCCTCCCTCCCCTCCACTGCCCCCCCCTCCCTCCCCTCCACTGCCCCCCCCTCCCTCCCCTCCACTGCCCCCCCCTCCCTCCCCTCCACTGCCCCCACCTCCCTCCCCTCCCTCCACTGCCCCTCCCCCCTCTCCACTGCCCCCCCCTCCACTGCCCCCCCCTCTCTCCCCTCCACTGCCCCCCCCTCCCTCCACTGCCCCCCCCTCCCTCCCCTCCCTTCACTGCCCCCCCCTCCCTCCCCTCCACTGCCCCCCCCTCCCTCCCCTCCCTCCACTGCCCCTCCCCCCTCCCTCCCTCCCCCCCCCCCCTCCCTCCCTCCCCCCCTCCCTCCCCACTACTCCCCCCCCTCCCTCCCCACCACTCCCCCCCTCCCCACCACTCCCCCCCCCCTCCCCACCACTCCCCCCCCCTCCCCACCACTCCCCCCCCCTCCCCCCCCCTCCCCCCCACTCCCCCCCCTCCCCACCACTCCCCCCCCCTCCCCACCACTCCCCCCCCCCTCCCCCCCACTCCCCCCCCTCCCCACCACTCCCCCCCACCCTCCCCTCCACTGCCCCCCCCCACCCTCCCCTCCACTGCCCCCCCACCCTCCCCTCCATTGCCCCCCCCCACCCTCCCCTCCATTGCCCCCCCCCACCCTCCCCTCCACTGCCCCCCCCACCCTCCCCTCCACTGCCCCCCCCACCCTCCCCTCCACTGCCCCCCCCACCCTCCCCTCCACTGCCCCCCCACCCTCCCCTCCACTGCCCCCCCCACCCTCCCCTCCACTGCCCCCCCCACCCTCCCCTCCACTGCCCCCCCCACCCTCCCCTCCACTGCCCCCCCCACCCTCCCCTCCACTGCCCCCCCCCACCCTCCCCTCCACTGCCCCCCCCCACCCTCCCCTCCACTGCCCCCCCCCACCCTCCCCTCCACTGCCCCCCCCACCCTCCCCTCCACTGCCCCCCCCACCCTCCCCTCCACTGCCCCCCCCACCCTCCCCTCCACTGCCCCCCCCCACCCTCCCCTCCACTGCCCCCCCACCCTCCCCTCCACTGCCCCCCCCACCGCCCCCCCCACCCTCCCCTCCACTGCCCCCCCCACCCTCCCCTCCACTGCCCCCCCCACCCTCCCCTCCACTGCCCCCCCCACCCTCCCCTCCACTGCCCCCCCCACCCTCCCCTCCACTGCCCCCCCCACCCTCCCCTCCACCCTCCCCTCCACTGCCCCCCCACCCTCCCCTCCACTGCCCCCTTCCTCCCTCCCCTCCACTGCCCCCCCTCCCTCCCCTCCACTGCCCCCCCTCCCTCCCCTCCACTGCCCCCCCTCCCTCCCCTCCACTGCCCCCCCCTCCCTCTCCTCCACTCCACCCCTCCCTCCCCACCACTCCCCCCCTCCCTCCCCACCACTCCCCCCACCCTCCCCCCCCCACGCCCCCCCACCCTCCCCCCCACGCCCCCCCACCCTCCCCTCCACACCCCCCCCCACCCTCCCCTCCACGCCCCCCCCCACCCTCCCCTCCACTGCCCCCCCCACCCTCCCCTCCACTGCCCCCCCACCCTCCCCTCCACCCTCCCCTCCACTGCCCCCCCCACCCTCCCCTCCACTGCCCCCCCACCCTCCCCTCCACTGCCCCCCCCCCTCCCCTCCACTGCCCCCCCCCTCCCCTCCACTGCCCCCCCCCCTCCCCTCCACTGCCCCCCCACCCTCCCCTCCACTGCCCCCCCACCCTCCCCTCCACTGCCCCCCCACTGCCCCCCCACCCTCCCCTCCACTGCCCCCCCCACCCTCCCCTCCACTGCCCCCCCACCCTCCCCTCCACTGCCCCCCCACCCTCCCCTCCACTGCCCCCCCCTCCCTCCCCTGCCCCCCCCTCCCTCCCCTCCACTGCCCCCCCCTCCCTCCCCTCCACTGCCCCCCCCTCCCTCCCCTCCACTGCCCCCCCCTCCCTCCCCTCCACTGCCCCCCCTCCCTCCCCTCCACTGCCCCCCCCTCCCTCCCCTCCACTGCCCCCCCTCCCTCCCCTCCACTGCCCCCCCTCCACTGCCCCCCCCCTCTACTGCCCCCTCCCTCCCTTCCACTGCCCCCCCCTCCCCTCCACTGCCCCCCCCCTCTACTGCCCCCTCCCTCCCTTCCACTGCCCCCCCCTCCCTCCCCTCCACTGCCCCCCCCCTCCACTGCCCCCCCCCTCCCTCCCCTCCACTGCCCCCCCCTCCCTCCCCTCCACTGCCCCCCCTCCCCTCCACTGCCCCCCCTCCCCTCCACTGCCCCCTTCCTCCCTCCCCTCCACTGCCCCCTTCCTCCCTCCCCTCCACTGCCCCCCCTCCCTCCCCTCCCCTCCACTGCCCCCCCTCCCCTCCACTGCCCCCCCCTCCCTCCCCTCCACTGTCCCCCCCTCCCTCCCCTCCACTGTCCCCCCCTCCCTCCCCTCCACTCCCCCCCCTCCCCTCCACTCCCCCCCCCTCCCCTCCACTCCCCCCCCCTCCCCTCCACTCCCCCCCCTCCCCTCCACTCCCCCCCCTCCCTCCCCTCCACTCCAACCCCTCCCTCCCCCCCCTCCACTCCACCCCTCCCTCCCCACCCTCCCCACATCCACCTCCACACAGCCCCCCCACCCTCCCCTCCACGCCCCCCCCACCCTCCCCTCCACGCCCCCCCCACCCTCCCCTCCACGCCCCCCCACCCTCCCCTCCACTGCCCCCCCCACCCTCCCCTCCATTGCCCCCCCCACCCTCCCCTCCACTGCCCCCCCCCACCCTCCCCTCCACTGCCCCCCCCCACCCTCCCCTCCACTGCCCCCCCCCACCCTCCCCTCCACTGCCCCCCCCCCACCCTCCCCTCCACTGCCCCCCCCCCCTCCCCTCCACTGCCCCCCCCACCCTCCCCTCCACTGCCCCCCCACCCTCCCCTCCACTGCCCCCCCCACCCTCCCCTCCACTGCCCCCCCCCACCGCCCCCCCCACCCTCCCCTCCACTGCCCCCCCACCCTCCCCTCCACTGCCCCCCCCACCCTCCCCTCCACTGCCCCCCCCACCCTCCCCTCCACTGCCCCCCCCACCCTCCCCTCCACTGCCCCCCCCACCCTCCCCTCCACCCTCCCCTCCACTGCCCCCCCACCCTCCCCTCCACTGCCCCCTTCCTCCCTCCCCTCCACTGCCCCCCCTCCCTCCCCCCCTCCACTGCCCCCCCCTCCCTCCCCTCCACTGCCCCCCCCTCCCTCCCCTCCACTGCCCCCCCCTCCCTCCCCTCCACTGCCCCCCCCTCCCTCTCCTCCACTCCACCCCTCCCTCCCCACCACTCCCCCCTCCCTCCCCACCACTCCCCCCACCCTCCCCCCCACGCCCCCCCACCCTCCCCTCCACGCCCCCCCACCCTCCCCTCCACGCCCCCCCACCCTCCCCTCCACACCCCCCCCCACCCTCCCCTCCACGCCCCCCCCACCCTCCCCTCCACTGCCCCCCCCACCCTCCCCTCCACCCTCCCCTCCACTGCCCCCCCCACCCTCCCCTCCACTGCCCCCCCACCCTCCCCTCCACTGCCCCCCCCCCTCCCCTCCACTGCCCCCCCCCCTCCCCTCCACTGCCCCCCCCCCCTCCCCTCCACTGCCCCCCCACCCTCCCCTCCACTGCCCCCCCACCCTCCCCTCCACTGCCCCCCCACCCTCCCCTCCACTGCCCCCCCCACCCTCCCCTCCACTGCCCCCCCACCCTCCCCTCCACTGCCCCCCACCCTCCCCTCCACTGCCCCCCCCTCCCTCCCCTCCACTGCCCCCCCCCTCCCTCCCCTCCACTGCCCCCCCCTCCCTCCCTCCACTGCCCCCCCCTCCACTGCCCCCCCCTCCCTCCCCTCCCCCCTCCCCTCCACTGCCCCCCCCTCCCTCCCCTCCACTGCCCCCCCCTCCCTCCCCTCCACTGCCCCCCCTCCCTCCCCTCCACTGCCCCCCCTCCCCTCCCCTCCACTGCCCCCCCTCCCTCCCCTCCACTGCCCCCCCTCCCTCCCCTCCACTGCCCCCCCTCCCTCCCCTCCACTGCCCCCCCTCCACTGCCCCCCCTCCCTTCCCTCCCTCCCCTCCACTGCCCCCCCCTCCCTCCCCTCCACCCCCTCCACTGCCCCCACCTCCCTCCCCTCCACTGCCCCCCCTCCCCTCCACTGCCCCCCCTCCCCTCCACTGCCCCCCCCTCCCTCCCCTCCACTGCCCCCCCTCCCTCCCCTCCACTGCCCCCCCTCCCTCCCCTCCTGCCCCCCCCTCCCCTCCCCTCCACTGCCCCCCCCTCCCTCCCCTCCACTGCCCCCCCTCCCTCCCCCTCCACTGCCCCCCCCCCTCCCCTGCCCCCCCCTCTGCCCCCCCCCTCCCTCCCTCCCCTGCCCCCCCTCCCTCCACCGCCCCCCCTCCCTCCCCTCCACCGCCCCCCCTCCCCTCCACCGCCCCCCCTCCTCCCCTCCACCGCCCCCCCCCTCCCCTCCACCGTCCCCCCCTCCCCTCCACTGTCCCCCCCCCCCCTCCACTGTCCCCCCCCCCTCCACTGTCCCCCCCCCTCCCCTCCACTGTCCCCCCCCTCCCCTCCACTGTCCCCCCCCCTCTCCACACTGTCCCCCCCCTCCCCTCCACTGTCCCCCCCCTCCCCTCCACTGTCCCCCCCCTCCACTGTCCCTCCCCCCTCCCCCCCTCCCCTCCACTGCCCTCCCCTCCACTGTCCCCCCCCTCCCCTCCACTGTCCCCCCTCCCCTCCACTGTCCCCCCCCCTCCCACTGTCCCTCCCCCCTCCCCTGTCCCCCCCTCCCCTCCACTGCCCCCCCCTCCCCTGCCCTCCCCTCCACTGCCCCCCTCCCCTCCACTGCCCCCCCTCCCCCTCCCCTCCCCTCCACTGCCCCCCCTCCCCTCCACTGCCCCCCCTCCCCTCCACTGCCCCCCCTCCCCTCCCCCTCCACTGCCCCCCCTCCCCCTCCCCTCCACTGCCCCCCCTCCACTGCCCCCCCTCCCCTCCACTGCCCCCCCTCCCCTCCTCCCCCTCCCCTCCACTGCCCCCCCTCCCCCTCCACTGTCCCCCCCCCTCCCCTCCACTGTCCCCCCCCTCCCCTCCACTGTCCCCCCCCCTCCACTGTCCCTCCCCCCTCCCCCCCTCCCCTCCACTGCCCCCCCCTCCCCTCCACTGCCCCCCCTCCCCTCCACTGCCCTCCCCTCCACTGTCCCCCCCTCCCCTCCACTGTCCCCCCCCTCCCCTCCACTGTCCCCCCCCCTCCCCTCCACTGTCCCCCCCCCCCTCCACTGTCCCTCCCCCCTCCACTGCCCCCCCCTCCCCTGCCCTCCCCTCCACTGCCCCCCTCCCCTCCCCTGCCCCCCCTCCCCCTCCCCTCCACTGCCCCCCCTCCCCCTCCCCTCCACTGCCCCCCCTCCCCTCCACTGCCCCCCCTCCCCTCCACTGCCCCCCCTCCCCCTCCCCTCCCCTCCACTGCCCCCCCTCCCCTCCACTGCCCCCCCCTCCCCCTCCCCTCCCCTCCACTGCCCCCCCCTCCCCCTCCCCTCCCCTCCACTGCCCCCCCTCCCCCTCCCCTCCACTGCCCCCCCTCCCCTCCACTGCCCCCCCTCCCCTCCACTGCCCCCCCTCCCCTCCACTGCCCCCCCCCTCCACTGCCCCCCCTCCCCTCCACTGCCCCCCCCCTCCCCTCCACTGCCCCCCCCCTCCCCTCCACTGCCCCCCCCCCTCCCCCTCCTCCCCCCTCCCCTCCACTGCCCCCCCTCCCCTCCCTCCCCTCCACTGCCCCCCCTCCCCTCCACTGCCCCCCCTCCCCCTCCCCCCCCCTCCCCCCCCCTCCCTTTCCCCTCCACTGCCCCCCCTCCCTCCCCTCCACTGCCCCCCCCTCCCTCCCCTCCACTGCCCCCCCCTCCCTCTCCTCCACTCCACCCCTCCCTCCCCACCACTCCCCCCCTCCCTCCCCACCACTCCCCCCACCCTCCCCCCCACGCCCCCCCACCCTCCCCACCACTCCCCCCACCCTCCCCCCCACGCCCCCCCACCCTCCCCTCCACGCCCCCCCCACCCTCCCCTCCACGCCCCCCACCCTCCCCTCCACACCCCCCCCCACCCTCCCCTCCACGCCCCCCCCCACCCTCCCTCCACTGCCCCCCCCCACCCTCCCCTCCACTGCCCCCCCCACCCTCCCCTCCACTGCCCCCCCCACCCTCCCCTCCACTGCCCCCCCACCCTCCCCTCCACTGCCCCCCACCCTCCCCTCCACTGCCCCCCCACCCTCCCCTCCACTGCCCCCCCCCCTCCCCTCCACTGCCCCCCCACCCTCCCCTCCACTGCCCCCCCCACCCTCCCCTCCACTGCCCCCCCACCCTCCCCTCCACTGCCCCCCCCCACCCTCCCCTCCACTGCCCCCCCCACCCTCCCCTCCACTGCCCCCCCACCCTCCCCTCCACTGCCCCCCCACCCTCCCCTCCACTGCCCCCCCCACCCTCCCCTCCACTGCCCCCCCCCTCCCTCCCCTGCCCCCCCCCTCCCTCCCCTCCACTGCCCCCCCCTCCCTCCCCTCCACTGCCCCCCCCCTCCCTCCCCTCCACTGCCCCCCCTCCCTCCCCTCCACTGCCCCCCCCCTCCCTCCCCCCTCCACTGCCCCCCCTCCACTGCCCCCCCCTCTACTGCCCCCTCCCTCCCTTCCACTGCCCCCCCCTCCCTCCCCTCCACTGCCCCCCCCCTCTACTGCCCCCCCCCCCTCCCTCCCCTCCACTGCCCCCCCCTCCCTCCCCTCCACTGCCCCCCCTCCCCTCCACTGCCCCCCCTCCCCTCCACTGCCCCCCCTCCCTCCCCCCCCATCCCCTCCACTGCCCCCTTCCTCCCTCCCCTCCACTGCCCCCCCTCCCTCCCCTCCCTCCACTGCCCCCCCTCCCTCCCCTCCCCTCCACTGCCCCCCCCTCCCTCCCCTCCACTGTCCCCCCCCTCCCTCCCCTCCACTGCCCCCCCTCCCTCCCCTCCACTGCCCCCCCTCCACTGCCCCCCCCCCTCTACTGCCCCCTCCCTCCCTTCCACTGCCCCCCCCCTCCCTCCCCTCCACTGCCCCCCCCTCTACTGCCCCCTCCCTCCCTTCCACTGCCCCCCCCCTCCCTCCCCTCCACTGCCCCCCCCTCCACTGCCCCCCCCCTCCCTCCCCTCCACTGCCCCCCCCTCCCTCCCCTCCACTGCCCCCCCTCCCCTCCACTGCCCCCCCTCCCCTCCACTGCCCCCCCTCCCTCCCCCCCCCATCCCCTCCACTGCCCCCTTCCTCCCTCCCCTCCACTGCCCCCCCTCCCCTCCCCCTCCCCTCCACTGCCCCCCCTCCCTCCCCCTCCCCTCACTGCCCCCCCCTCCCTCCCCTCCACTGCCCCCCCTCCCCTCCACTGCCCCCCCTCCCTCCCCCCCCATCCCCCTCCACTGCCCCCTTCCTCCTCCCCTCCACTGCCCCCTTCCTCCCTCCCCTCCACTGCCCCCCCCTCCCTCCCCTCCCCTCCACTGCCCCCCCCTCCCTCCCCTCCCCTCCACTGCCCCCCCCTCCCTCCCCTCCACTGTCCCCCCCTCCCTCCCCTCCACTGCCCCCCCCTCCCTCCCCTCCACTGCCCCCCCCCTCCCTCCCCTCCACTGCCCCCCCTCCCTCCCCTCACTGCCCCCCCCTCCCCTCCACTGCCCCCCCTCCCCTCCACTGCCCCCCCTCCCTCCCCCCCCATCCCCTCCACTGCCCCCTTCCTCCCTCCCCTCCACTGCCCCCCCTCCCTCCCCTCCCCTGCCCCCCCTCCCTCCCCTCCCCTCCACTGCCCCCCCTCCCCTCCCCTCCCCTCCACTGCCCCCCCTCCCTCCCCTCCCCTCCACTGCCCCCCCCTCCCTCCCCCTCCACTGTCCCCCCCTCCCTCCCCTCCACTGCCCCCCCCTCCCTCCCCTCCACTGCCCCCCCTCCACTGCCCCCCCCCTCTACTGCCCCCTCCCTCCCTTCCACTGCCCCCCCCTCCCTCAACTCCACTGCCCCCCCCCTCTACTGCCCCCTCCCTCCCTTCCACTGCCCCCCCCTCCCTCCCCTCCACTGCCCCCCCCTCCACTGCCCCCCCCCTCCCTCCCCTCCACTGCCCCCCCCTCCCTCCCCTCCACTGCCCCCCCCTCCCTCCCCTCCACTGCCCCCCCTCCCCTCCACTGCCCCCCCTCCCCTCCACTGCCCCCCCCCCTCCCTCCCCCCCCCCCATCCCCTCCACTGCCCCTTCCTCCCTCCCCTCCACTGCCCCCCCTCCCTCCCCTCCCCTCCACTGCCCCCCCTCCCTCCCCTCCCCTCCACTGCCCCCCCCTCCCTCCCCTCCACTGTCCCCCCCTCCCTCCCCTCCACTGTCCCCCCCTCCCTCCCCTCCCTCCCCTCCAACCCCTCCCTCCCCCCCCTCCACTCCACCCCTCCCTCCCCACCCTCCCCTCCACGCAAGCCCCCACCCTCCCCCTCCACGCCCCCCCCCCACCCTCCCCTCCACGCCCCCCCCCACCCTCCCCTCCACGCCCCCCCACCCTCCCCTCCACGCCCCCCCCCTCCCCTCCCTCCCCCCCTCCCTCCCCTCCAACCCCTCCCTCCCCCCCTCCACTCCACCCCTCCCTCCCCACCCTCCCCTCCACGCAAGCCCCCACCCTCCCCTCCACGCCCCCCCCCACCCTCACCTCCACGCCCCCCCCCACCCTCCCCTCCACGCCCCCCCCACCCTCCCCTCCACGCCCCCCCCACCCTCCCCTCCACGCCCCCCCCACCCTCCCCTCCACGCCCCCCCACCCTCCCCTCCACGCCCCCCCCCCACCCTCCCCTCCACGCCCCCTCCCCCACCCTCCCCTCCACGCCCCCCACCCTCCCTCCACTGCCCTCCCTCCCCTCCCCTCCACTGCCCTCCCTCCCCTCCACTGCCCCCCCTCCACTGCCCCACCCTCCCTCCCTCCCCTCTCCCCTCCACTGCCCCCCCCCACCCTCCCCTCCACTGCCCCCCCCCCTCCCCTCCACTGCCCCCCCCCCCTCCCCTCCACTGCCCCCCCCCTCCCTCCCCTCCACTGCCCCCTCCCTCCTCCCCTCCACTGCCCCCCCCTCCCTCCCCTCCACTGCCCCCCCCTCCACTGCCCCCCCCCTCCCTCCCCTCCACTGCCCCCCCCCTCCCTCCCCTCCACTGCCCCCCCCTCCCTCCCCTGCCCCCCCCCTCCCCTCCACTGCCCCCCCTCCCTCCCCTCCACTGCCCCCCCCCCTCCACTGCCCCCCCTCCCTCCCCTCCACTGCCCCCCCCTCCCTCCCCTCCACTGCCCCCCCCTCCCTCCCCTCCACTGCCCCCCCCTCCCTCCCCTCCACTGCCCCCCCCTCCCTCCCCTCCACTGCCCCCCCCCCTCCCTCCCTCCACTGCCCCCCCCTCCACTGCCCCCCCCTCCCTCCCCTCCCCCCTCCCCTGCCCCCCCCTCCCTCCCCTCCACTGCCCCCCCCTCCCTCCCCTCCACTGCCCCCCCCTCCCTCCCCTCCACTGCCCCCCCCTCCCTCCCCTCCACTGCCCCCCCTCCCTCCCCTCCACTGCCCCCCCTCCCCCTCCCCTCCACTGCCCCCCCTCCCCTCCCCTCCACTGCCCCCCCTCCCTCCCCTCCACTGCCCCCCTCCCTCCCCTCCACTGCCCCCCCTCCACTGCCCCCCCCTCCCTTCCCTCCCTCCCCTCCACTGCCCCCCCCTCCCTCCCCTCCACTGCCCCCCCTCCCCTCCCCTCCCCCCCCCTCCCACTGCCCCCCCTCCCTCCCCTCCACTGCCCCCCCCCTCCCCTCCACTGCCCCCCCCTCCCTCCCCTCCACTGCCCCCCCCTCCCTCCCCTCCACTGCCCCCCCCTCCCTCCCCTCCACTGCCCCCCCCTCCCCTCCACTGCCCCCCCCTCCCTCCCCTCCACTGCCCCCCCTCCCTCCCCTCCACTGCCCCCCCTCCCTCCCCTCCACTGCCCCCCCCCTCCCCCTCCCCTCCACTGCCCCCCCCTCCCTCCCCTCCACTGCCCCCCTCCCTCCCCTCCACTGCCCCCCCCTCCCCCTCCCCTCCACTGCCCCCCCTCCCTCCCCTCCACTGCCCCCCCTCCCTCCCCTCCACTGCCCCCCCTCCCTCCCCTCCACTGCCCCCCCCTCCACTGCCCCCCCCTCCCTTCCCTCCCTCCCCTCCACTGCCCCCCCTCCCTCCCCTCCACTGCCCCCCCTCCCCTCCACTGCCCCCCCCTCCCTCCCCTCCACTGCCCCCCCCTCCCTCCCCTCCACTGCCCCCCCCTCCCCTCCACTGCCCCCCCCTCCCTCCCCTCCACTGCCCCCCCCCTCCCTCCCCCTCCACTGCCCCCCCCTCCCTCCCCTCCACTGCCCCCCCCTCCCCTCCACTGCCCCCCCCTCCCTCCCCTCCACTGCCCCCCCTCCCTCCCCTCCACTGCCCCCCCTCCCTCCCCTCCACTGCCCCCCCTCCCTCCCCTCCACTGCCCCCCCCTCCTCCCCTCCACTGCCCCCCCCTCCCCTGCCCCCCCCTCTGCCCCCCCCCCTCCCTCCCTCCCCTGCCCCCCTCCCTCCCCTCCACCGCCCCCCCTCCCTCCCCTCCACCGCCCCCCCCTCCTCCCCTCCACCGCCCCCCCCTCCCCCTCCACCGTCCCCCCCTCCCCTCCACTGTCCCCCCCCTCCCCTCCACTGTCCCCCCCCTCCCCTCCACTGTCCCCCCCCTCCCCTCCACTGTCCCCCCCCTCCCCTCCACTGTCCCCCCCCCTCCCCTCCACTGTCCCCCCCCCTCCCCTCCACTGTCCCCCCCTCCCCTCCACTGTCTCCCCCCTCTCCACCACTGTCCCCCCCCCTCCCCTCCACTGTCCCCCCCTCCACTGTCCCCCCCCTCCCCTCCACTGTCCCCCCCTCCCCTCCACTGTCCCCCCCTCCCCTCCACTGTCCCCCCCCTCCACTGTCCCCTCCCCCCTCCCCCTGTCCCCCCCTCCCCTCCACTGCCCCCCCTCCCCTCCACTGCCCCCCCCTCCCCCTCCACTGCCCCCCCCTCCCCTCCACTGCCCCCCCCTCCCCTCCACTGCCCTCCCCTCCACTGTCCCCCCCTCCCCTCCCCTGTCCCCCCCCTCCCCTCCACTGTCCCCCCCTCCCCTCCACTGTCCCCCCCTCCCATCCACTGTCCCCCCCCCTCCACTGTCCCTCCCCCCTCCCCTGTCCCCCCCTCCCCTCCACTGCCCCCCCTCCCCTCCACTGCCCCCCCCTCCCCTCCACTGCCCCCCCCTCCCCTCCACTGCCCTCCCCTCCACTGTCCCCCCCTCCCCTCCCCTGTCCCCCCCTCCCCTCCCCTGTCCCCCCTCCCCTCCACTGTCCCCCCCCCTCCACTGTCCCTCCCCCCTCCCCTGTCCCCCCCTCCCCTCCACTGCCCCCCCCTCCCCTGCCCTCCCCTCCACTGCCCCCCCTCCCCTGCCCCCCCTCCCCTCCACTGCCCCCCCTCCCCTCCACTGCCCCCCCTCCCCCTCCCCTCCACTGCCCCCCCTCCCCTCCACTGCCCCCCCTCCCCTCCTCCCCTCCACTGCCCCCCCCTCCCCCTCCACTGTCCCCCCCCCTCCCCCTCCACTGTCCCCCCCCTCCCCTCCACTGTCCCCCCCCTCCCCTCCACTGTCCCCCCCCTCCACTGTCCCTCCCCCCCTCCCCTGTCCCCCCCTCCCCTCCACTGCCCCCCCTCCCCTCCACTGCCCCCCCCTCCCCTCCACTGCCCTCCCCTCCACTGTCCCCCCCTCCCCTCCACTGTCCCCCCCCCTCCCCTCCACTGTCCCCCCTCCCCTCCACTGTCCCTCCCCCCCTCCCCTGTCCCCCCCTCCCCTCCACTGCCCCCCCCTCCCCTCCACTGCCCCCCCCCTCCCCTGCCCTCCCCTCCACTGCCCCCCTCCCCTCCCCTGCCCCCCCTCCCCTCCCCTGCCCCCCCTCCCTGCCCCCCCCTCCCCTGCCCCCCCTCCCCTCCACTGCCCCCCCCTCCCCTCCACTGCCCCCCCTCCCCCTCCCCTCCCCTCCACTGCCCCCCCTCCCCTCCACTGCCCCCCTCCCCCTCCCCTCCCCTCCACTGCCCCCCCTCCCCCTCCCCTCCACTGCCCCCCCCTCCACTGCCCCCCCTCCCCCTCCCCTCCACTGCCCCCCCTCCCCCTCCACTGCCCCCCCTCCCCCTCCACTGCCCCCCCTCCCCCTCCCCTCCACTGCCCCCCCCTCCCCCTCCCCTCCACTGCCCCCCCTCCCCCTCCCCTCCACTGCCCCCCCCTCCCCTCCACTGCCCCCCCCTCCCCTCCACTGCCCCCCCCCTCCCCCCCTCCTCCCCCTCCCCTCCACTGCCCCCCCTCCCCTCCCCTCCACTGCCCCTCCCCCCCTCCCCCCCCCTCCCCCTCCCCCCCCCTCCCCCCCTCCCCCCCTCCTCCTGTCCCTCCCCCCCCCTCCTGTCCACTGTCCCTCCCCCCTCTCCTCCTGTCCAGTCCCTCCCCCCCTTTCCCCCCCCTCCTCCTGTCCACTGTCCCTCCCCCCCTTTCCCCCCCCCTCCTCCTGTCCACTGTCCCTCCCCCCCCTTCCCCCCCCTTTCCTAGCAGGAAATTTAACTCACGGGCAACGCCGGGTCTCTCAGCTAGTTATAAATAAAACGTCATAATTTATTAGAACGCGTATAAACACTAAATGACGATAGGTAGTTGGGCTAATAGATAAAATGTTGCCAAAGTCTAGGTGGTGTCAGTTCAGTGTAGGCGCCTTTCTGGGAGCATAATGCTGCTTTTTGGTTAAATAGGGGACCAAGATCATAGTCATTTTAGTGGAATGTTTTATTTTTTTTTGCGTGTTCACAGGGTTAGTTATTGTAATGTCTTCGAAGATTTATTCATATGAAGAGGACTATATATTTGAAAATGTGCTTGATACTTTTAGGATTCTTAGATTAACCTATAAGGTATCTAGGTGCAAGTGGACCCTTTGCTGTAGTATAATTGGGTTTAACTTACACAAGTATTTTCCCTTAATAATGGGAATATAGGTATTTTTTGTTGTTGAAACCTTGATGTGTGTGTTCGCCCTACAGTAATTAGCCGCCACCAATTAGAGACCGGAAACAGCACCCACAATATATAGCAATCCTGCCACAGTGACAGATATAACAGCCTGACACCCAAGTGACCATAGAGGATAACAGCCCAGGTATATCTGCAGGGTACCTTGCAGTTAGGAGGGGGGTCCCCGGCGGTTAGGGGGGCTCTGCTCTCTCCTCTGCTGCAGTCACAGATCCGGGTCACTACTATTTTTGTAATGCTCTGATTTCTCAGGAAACGGAAACACTGACTACATCCGGGTCACAGCTCTGTGTCCTACTGCGCATGCTCACACTAAGGGATCATGGGAGTTGTAGTTTCTATAGACCAGTACAGATTAAGTGTCACATACAGTGTAGATCAGTAACATTTCCCAGAGACTGTGCTAGGGAGAGAGAGTTACTTCTGCATGTGGATGTGTATACTCCTCTTGGCCCTTAATATATCGCAGTAAAGCTGCTTCAGTTCCTCCCTTTTGGCCAATGCTGATATGAAGGAGGTAACCTGGATCTTCTTCTTTTTACTATTACTATTTTACTATTTTTACTATATATTTGTGAAAGTGTCCTATGTGTCCGTGTCTCCCCGTGCCCCTCCCCGTGCCCCTCCCCGTGTCCCTCGCCGTGTCCCTCGCCGTGTCCCTAGCGGCAATCTCATTGGACCTTGGGCCAGGCCAATGAGATTGCTCCCTTTGCCCGCCCCCGCACACCTCTCATTGGCCTGAGGCGGCCTGCTGGTCCCGGAGGCTCCGCCTCCTCCTCCGCCTCTCCCTGTTTCCCGCGCTTTCACCCCCCTCCCCCCCCCCCCCCCCCTGGCGCCGCTACAGTCAGCGGGGGAGCGGAGCGAGCGCCCGGGACATAGTGGGGGAGCGGCCACAACACACTGCCTCCCGCCTCAGATCCACGTGGGAGCTGCCGGACGGGTGAGTGAGCGGCCT
>NW_027457317.1:0-122500 GCF_040206685.1 Ascaphus truei
TTGGGTTACAGGACAATAGACCACATTTTTGGTTATTTTTGAACTTTGATTTTTTCATTTCTACATTTTTATAATAATTTTTTATTCATTCAATTTTATAATATATTTTTTATTTTTCATACAGTATGTATGCAACATAGTAATTTCTCACAATTTAGCATCTACCATTTTTAGCTTTATTACCCACACTTATTCATTCCATTGATATGGTGTTTATTAATAGTCATCTTTGTAAAACCAGGGAATTCTTGGTGTTTTTTGTTTTTTTGGGAGATCACTGTTCGGGTGGTTACCTCAACAGACGCTGTCTATTTTTTATATCACAAAATAAATATAAATATATATATATATATATATATATATATATATATATATATATATATAAATATATATATTTATATATATATATATATATATATATATATATATATATATATATATATATATATATATACACATATATACATATATACATATATATATATATATATATATATATATATATATATATATATATATATATATATATATATATATATATATATATATATACACACAATATATTTGGATTGGCCTTGTGAGACTGCACCTCAAAGAACAGATAGTAATACACCTTTTGTTCTCCTATTGAAAAAGAACACACAGGTTGTTTTTTCCTCTGTTTTTGGATTGATAACCTCTTGAAAGACTTTGTTGCAGTGAGTGCCTTTATGTAAAGCTGCTATTTGCCAGGATTAGTTTTGCCTGACATGCGAACCTACAAAAGAGGTTTCCACCCACTGTACCAATGACACATCCATGAGCTATGATGATTTATTAGCCAATTCTTAACAATCTTTGCTGACAGATTTTTTTTTTTTTTTTTTTAGAGCACAGTCAGATTAAGGAATGCCTGGCACAGGCATACAATATGATGAGAATGGAAAGTAAAATGTACAATGCAAGATGTGGCAGCGAAGCCCTTTGTGCACTGGATTCTATATTAGTAGAATATGAAAGATCTGGCAATAGGTACAGTATTTTAAAAGTTAAGTGCTATACTGTAATAAAAAGCTTGCATCTCAATGAATGGAATTAAGATCAGGACTGCCAGGAACTAATCCCACTTCTTTATTAACAAAAGGAGAAACAGGTTCACCAGAGGCTGGGAAAACCTGTAGGTCAAGGCAAGTAGAAAAACAATATGGGTATAGCTATGTGTTTGAGGAAGTTGAACATGAGGCTAAAGCAAAATTCACATGGGGCCTCATATTGTAAAATTTCTGACAATCTCGTGTGATCTCCTACTGAATAAAATGTAATGGCATAACACATTTTTTTAATTTAAAGAATTTGTTTCTCTCAAACATGCACATGGGGTCTATGGAGACCTTTTTTATTAAAGTCTCACGGATGTCCAACTGGGGAAAAGCAATGCAAAAAAAAAAAAGCTATGGGTGCTATGTATCAAGAAAAAAGGGGTACAAATTCTGGGGCAGAAAATTGCACCATACTGTATGTATTAAAGAAGAAAAACCTAATAGAAATCGATATAATTTTTCCTTAGGTAGAATTGAACCACTTTTGCAATGATACGTAGTGGTCACAAATGGACACAGCATAACCAAATAGCATATTGCATGTGTGTGCGTATATGTAATTGTCACGGGAGACAGCTCTAAACACCTTAATACCCAGAGTCTTTGAAAGAGCAAAGCAAGAGATAAAATAAATTGTGATTAATTTACAACATGAACATACACAGTTTGATTTACGAAATAATATGAAATAACACTTACTGGGGCAGGGAAAAACAAAATAAAATGTTCCCGGAAAGAACTTCACAGAAATAAAGTCTCTCGATACAAATTCCCAGGATCGGGGTTTGTGCGCAAACAGAGCCTCGAAACAGTCTTTGGCTAGTGGCGCTGCTTGCAACCACTCTTTCTCAGCCGAAGATAATGTTTTTGTTTTCGCACTGTAGGATTCGTCTTGGATTCCTTAGTTCTTACGAACTATAGACTTGCGTTACGATGGGATAAAGTTTTGAATCCAGCTTACTGTGAGGAATTTGCTCCTGGGTTTGGCTGGAACCCATCCTTCCGGAGCTTTGCAGGTTCCAGACACACTTGTCCCTGCTTCTGCAATCACCTACCTCTTGCTGCCTCCTGTGCAGCTCTGGCCTGATTGGCCTCCTGTGCTATTTAGATACTGCCCCACCCTCAAGAAGTTGATGGACATAGACTTTGCAATCCTTGTTGCAAGCAACTGTGCTTGTCACAGACTCTCGTGTTTAGCCTGCTTGGCTTTCTTGCCTGGGTTTCCCCATCTGTCCTCCTGCTCAGTAGCCCCGGTGCTCGTCTCCGCCGCGCTGAAGCGGCTCGCTGATGTCCTCAGCGTCTCCTGTGGCGTGTCTGCATTCCTGGTTTCCTGTGGCCTTCGGTTCCTGTCCCCTCCTTCCATTAACTTTGCTACACTGTAGCAGGTCAGCTCAGTTTCCTGCTTTCTACACTGATATATCAGCATGATGCCTTGGAAGTCCGGATTACGTTATACATAACTCACTCTCTGGAATGCCCTGCCATATACCTTCTTATTACTGTACTTGTGAATCAAGTATTTCCGCTGCTTCGCCCTTCCAAATGTAAATTCCTTGGCTCTTATAATATTAAGACACTTAAAAGAAGGGGACTTTCATTCATGTCTTTTCACGAAAGTTTATAAAACATAAACTATTACCGTTTTAATGATTAATCTCCAACTGCACGCACAGCAAAAATCAAAGCGCTAGGACATTCCTAGTCAAAGTTTGCTCACTGCTTATACGCTCTGCAGCAAGCTGCCGTGTTTTAAAAACTTTTTTCCTTTCTGCAGTTGGCAGCGAAACACTCTTGCAATGCACACACGATACATAACTGATACTGTACATTACTTGTTACAACATATACAGTTTCACTCGGGGTATTAATGTGGTCAACTTAAACCTAACGGGACACACACAGACAATTATAATACATTCACAGGGTCATAGCCATTACTGGGCTGCAGAGCTGACACTCCACATTTTCCCAATATGACTCAGGGGCACCCAGCCAGGCATAATACCTTTATTTACTGGCCTTGGTACCCCCTCACCATCACACCTCCCCACCCTGTCCTTGCGGCATAGTCCGTCCGCATTATCGTGCTCCCTGCCTTTCTTATGTTGGATAGTGAAATCAAACTCTTGCAGGGCAAGACTCCTGCGCAGCAGCTTGGCATTTTCCCCGGACACCCTTTGTAAACATCTCAGGGGGTTATGGTCTTTGATGACAGTAAATTGGTGACCGTATAGTCACAAGCGCTACAGCCTCAGGGTACTGGGTTGCAAAATCCACCACTGTGAGAATGTAGTGCTTCCCCAACCAGCTGGGAACCATAAGGGCATAGCAACCCTCTTGAAAGGTACTCCTATTACCATTAACGGGTTCCGGGGTGCCTTCACATGATCACACGCTTTACCAACTCGTTGGCAGTCATCACAGGAGCAGCAGAACTCTGCCACTGCGCCTGATGCTCCCGGACAGTAGTAACGCTGCAACAGCCGGGCTTTCATGCAAGTGACCCCCTGATGCCCCGCTAGTGGATTGGAGTGGGCTAACTGCAATAATTGCTGCCTATACAACCTGGGTACCACTGTCTGTCTTCTATCAGTCCAGACTCTATCTATCCCGGTAGAACCTTGCTCCCTAGACAGAAGCCCGCGGTGCCACAAGAAGTGGTCTGACCCCTCACTTTTGAAACTCGGGTGCCCGAACTCTCATACCTTCTAAGCTGGGGTCAGCTTTCACTGCATCCCTAAATTCTGTTCCTAACGCTGACCACCCACCCTTAGTCTCTAAGTCAGGGGTTACAGGAACAGGGTAAGGAAACAGTAAGTCTGTTTCTGGTCATGACTCTGTCTGGCTTACCTGTCTGGTCTCATCAGAGACTGCTGGAACCATGGGTCCCAAATGCAGGGGGACAGGGGTTGATTCTGTGGCCATCCTTGATGACTGGCTCCTAGTAAATTACTGCAACAGGAGCCAGCTCTGTAGTGAACACACAGGTTACCTGCCCCAGGTCCTTACTGAGCAAAACTTCGGCATCCAACCCGGGCAATACACCCACCTCCCTCATGCCATGACCAATACCCCAATCCAAAAAGACCCAGGCAACCTGGAGTGACCGTGGTCCTCCATCTGGCATGGTCACACGCATCCCGGTGCCTGGGAGCAGATCCTCTGGTCGGACTATATCAGGTCGGACCAGGGTAATAGTGGCACCGGAATCCAGCAAGCCGTCTGCTTGCCGATTACCAATGGTGGCCCTCCGCAGATGCTTCTGCTGGACATCATTAAGCTGCAACCCAACTGGTGCAACTTGATGTCCCTCTGTCTCCACTGCTGGTTCCTGGGGGTGAAGCGCAGATCTCTCCATGGACGTCCCTCTGTGGGTTGATTCCACGGCTGGACTTGACTCCTCTGTGTGTTCCAGTCACACAGAGGCGTCCGGCCTCGCAGCTGGAGAGCGTTGCCCCTTATGGGGTTCACTGGACCCGGCACGGTGTGGACAGTCAGGTCTAATGTGACCGACTTTATTGCAGAGGTAGCATCTCCTCTCATGCTTGAGCTCTGCTGGTTTAGAACTGCTGCTGGCTGCAGCAGGTTTGTGCACCCACTGAGGAGTTTGCTGGTGTCCCCTGGCTGGCATAGCTGGTCTTTTAAGAGCACCATTCTCATCCATCAAGGCAAGACTGCAAACGAACTCAACCATCCTGGCAGCTTCCACATGGGTCTTCGGTTTATGGTTAAAGACATATGTCCTCACATCCGAGGGACACTGCTGCAGTAGCTGCTCTTGAAACATTAAGTCCAGTAACGTGTTGTACTTTTTAATGCAACAACCCAACACCCACTGAGTACCCTGGCGTGCCATGCGGCACCATAGTTCACATATGCTTCCTGAAGATGGCGTCACTCTGTCCTGTACTTGCCTCTGTACGCTTCTGGGGTGAGGGCATGCCACAACAGGAGCAAAACCTTCACATGCTCATAATCATCCGATCCTCTCATGGGATAGACTGCAGGGTTTCCTTTGCTTTGCCCTTGAGGGGAGACCCCTTGTACTGCACCGACACACTTTATTCGAGCAAATGCCCAGTTTGTACCTGGCAGATACCTGGAATCCACCGCTGCTCACCTCTTGCATGCTTTGTTGCGTTTGCCTTCCCAGCCACGGTTCATGCCTGGCTGACGGGCGGCTGATCTGTTAAATGATAATGATCAGGATTTAATAGGCTGCAATACTTCGCGTGTCCACCAGATGGCATAAATTCATGAATTGTAATGCAGTATATATATATATATATATATATATATATATATATATATATATATATATATATAACAACAACCCCTATAAGCCCTAACATACAGTACTGTACACATACAGTACTGTATATGCACATACATAAATGATACTACTGTATGGGCGGCGGGGGCGAGATGTGTTTGCAGCAGAGAGAGATCCGCTGCTCTCTCTCTGCGCAAACATCCGCACATTAAAAATTATTTGAAATACATTTTTATTGATAGTGTAGATGTGCAGGGGGTCTCCGGAGCTGAACCGCATTGGTTTTAGGTCTGGGGACCCCGTGCCCCCCGAGATACAGGCCCCTTTAGGGGGTGCCGGTATCCCTCTGCTTGGTTTAAAGGTCCGATCACGTGGCCGCGGCCTGTAAACCAAGCAGAGCAGAGGGATACCGGCACCCCCTAAAGGGGCCTGTATCTCGGGGGGCACGGGGTCCCCAGACCTGAAACCTGTGCGCTTCTGCTCTGGAGACCCTCTGCACATGTACAGTATCAATAAAACACATACAATATACAGTATAAATAAAAACTCGTTCTTTACCTTAGCGGCTATGCGCTATGGTAAAGAAGCATCATTTCTGTATTTTAATAATATTGTACAGTGAGCAGGGGGTTCCCTGAGCCAGAAATTAATGCTCAGGGACCCCCCCTGCTCCTGCTCAATATTATTAAAAATACAGAAATGCTGCGTCATTACCATAGCGGATAGCCGCTAAGGCAATGAAGGGGTTAACCCACCGTGCCCGCTTTATTGTGTGTAGTGGGTGGGGATGGGTGAGGGGGGGTATTTGGCCCTTGGTGGGAGTTTAGGACTTGCGGGGGGGTTGCGGGTGCACTTAACCCCTTCACGACCGTAGCAGTTAATACCGCTACGGTCATGAAGGGGTTAAGCCCTCCCGCTACCCCCCGCAAGCCCTAAACAAGCACCGTTGGGGCTAATACCCCATTCACCCACCCTCCCGCTACCCACAATAAAAAAAATACACACACACAGCAGCCCCACAATTAATAAATAAATCTAAATAAATAAATAAATACATGAAGAGAAATAAATATATACTGTATATATATACTGGATATATATACAGTATATATATAATAACAATCCCTATACATATACAGTATATACTTTGTATATATATTGTCAGGGTTCTGCTCGCCACAAACCAGGGTCGGACCGCGAGGCTGAGGTGGGGTTGTAAAAGCACCGACCTGAGACCGCGCAGGCTGATCCAGATTGCGCAGTTCGTAGTCATATGTCGCAGGATCAGGATTGGAGAAGACAGCGTCGTCGTTGTACAAGCCAGGGTCAGAACAGGAGACGTCAGGATAAACATTGTCCATGCAGGAGTTCGGCAATAAGGAGATAGGAGAAACCCGCTTCAGCTTAGGAGCGCGGGGTTGGCCTTTGCGCGAGCGACGACCATGGCCCATGGTGCTGGTCACAGGAGATGGTAGGCAGACCAGAAAAGCACACCGTCTTGCTGCACGGATGCACCAGTGCTACAGCGCAAAAGTCCTGAGCGGGCAAGGGAATCCACTGTATCAGCGCAGGAACCAGGACACGGCCTCTCTATATTAGGGAAAGAGTAGGCCCCAGGAACCAGGAAGCTGTAGATACAGGGAAACCTCCGCTTCAGTGCAGGAATCCAGGAGACTGCAGAACGCAGGGACGAAACCACTACTTAGTGCAGGAATCCAGGAGGCTGAAGGACGCAGGAACGAATCTCTGCTTCAGCACAGGGGAACAAGCGGCTTGAAGGGAGCTGAAGGATGCAGGACGTAACCTGGAATCAGCATTGGAGAACAAACGGCTTGAAGGAAGCTGAAGGACGCAGGGCGTGACCTGGTATCAGCAAAGGGAAACAAGCGAGAGCTTGTGGCAAAACAGTTGACATCCAGTAAGGACTATGCTCGGCAAGGAGCATTATGGGCAAGCAATACTTAAAGGCCAGCGGGCCAATCCCCGGCGGGGGTGTGAAGGTACTGCCCCTAATGAGTGAATGCAAGTATAGTTTGCAATGAAAGGCTGCACAGCTGCAGTAGATACCAGAGGGAGTGTGTATTGCTTTGAGTGAATTCAGGCTGCAGCAAACCTCAGGAAAGCTGTTCCAGAACTGCACCGGTCTGCAAGGTAAGGTAACCAGTAAACCGTGGAGCGGATTCCTTACAGTACCCCCCCCTTCACGCGAGACCTCCGGGCGAACATGAGCACTCATAGAGTTGGAGGCCCGGGAATTGTTGCTGAACCGTCTAGGATTGGGGCTAGAGTCGTACTCCAGAGACTCATGATTAGTCCTTAGTGTACCCCCACCCCCCGGTGAGAACTTTGGCCAGACAGGACCATCCATGGGCCTTGGGGACATTGAGTTGTTCCTAAACTTCTTTAGGTAGAAAGGGCATCCGTAAACGAGCAGTTCTTTGGTGAGTACAGTTCTAGGATATAAGATTGATGGAGGAAACATCCTTGGTACATGGCTTGCCTCGCAAAATGTCTTGGAAATCCAGGGCTGTGAAGAACCAGAGAGTTCCAGAGCAAAAACGGTAGAAGAACCCCCACTGAAAGCCCAGTCCTTAATAAAGAAACCTGAATCTAGGATCCGCGGCCCTGATAGTTGATCGAATACACCAGGAGAAACTTTGTAACAGAAAAAGTCTTGGCTGACCACTGCATGTTGGAATTTGCGAGGAATTTTTCCTCTAGAAGGCTCCCAGGTAATGGTTAGTAAGGGTATAGGCTGGTTAGAAGCATCTCCCGGTATTGGTATGGAAGGTGACAAGGCAAGCAGTAAACCAGGCATAGGGACCGAAATCTTGGGATACGTACAGAGTATTTCCAACTGAGAGGAAATAACAGGGGCAACCTAAAATTCCGAGGAACAAAACCATGGTTTAGCAGGAGCAGAGAAGCAAACAACAGTAGCGTTCTCCAATACTGGGAAATCTTCATTGGGAGATAATATTGTCAGTGAATCAGGAATAGTCCTTGGGATCTTCAAATCAGTAGTTTGAGAAAAAGGCAGAGCCAGGGTAGTGGTGGGAGGGAAGCTAACATCAGAAGCTGAAGTCTGTACCTCAGTGACAGGGCCCTGAGAATCAAGAAGCAGCAAGTATGAACTATGAAAACTCTTAATGACATGCACCTTAGGAGTACAAAGAGTCTTCTCTAAAACTGCAATGGCCCTAACCACAGGGGTACCTACAGTAACCTGACAAAAACATGAATTGGTGTGTTTTCTAGTGCAAAATCTCTGATCACAGGACTCCTAACCGATAGTGAGGGTATCTGGGTTTGATTAGGGAAAAAATCAGATGTATTGATAAGTGACATAGAAACACTTACTGAGATTCTAAATTTGCTGGACATGTGAGAAAAAATACCCTTTAAGACAGGAGCTTTAATCTCCCCCCCAAGTAACCCCATGTTTGCTGGGACATATTTAGACACAGTACTGAGGGACTGGGTTTCAGCAAAGGCAGGACAGCTAAAAAGCTCAGATTTAAACCCCAGGACTTGTAATATGTGCATGGTGTCCTCAGACAGTACTAAGGGAGTGACCGCAGATATGCTGATCCCCAAAGGATTAGCCTGGAGAGAGAAATCAGGAGAGCCCCCAGACAGGATACACCTTATAGAAAGAGCCTCAGAATCAGAAGGAGAATCATTACCTCTCAGAGTTTCAAAACTAGTAAGACACAATTCAGCGAAAAGGGAAACAGTATGCAAGCTTTTTACTGATCTATATGAAAAAGCGTCACTTTTGGGAGAAAACCGTGCGTCCGCAAACATTCCTGGGAACACAATATGAACCCCAGGAGAGACATACAGACTACTGTATGCCTTTAACCCTAAGCTTAAAGAGGAGGAGAACTCAGACAGTACACGGGGGTTAATCATAACTGTACTGGTCTCTGAAGTAGGTATTTGGTAAGGAATGTCTGGGAAACCAGAACTTACTGCAGACTCCATAATGTGGGAACTATGCGCTGAAGCAGGGATCACCGCTATGTGGGCGACAGGCTGGTTCAGTGAAATACCCGGGAGAAGGAACTCTGCGACTAAGCTTAGGGAAAAACCTGACTCCTGAATACATTTAACAGGAACCAGAACTTTAGCCGAAGTCTCCGGAGACGAAACTGCGGAAACTTGAGCTGAAGCAGGGGATTTATAGCAAAGAATATCTAGAGACTCCGTACGGTTATGGGAATCCCTCAATGCAACCTCTGCTGTCTGACTTGTGGACTCATTCTCTGAGGCTACAACGAAGGCATTAACTTGGAGGCAGCAAGAATTTACAGGGGTTAATGCAGACAATGCCTGAGAGTAATACATAGGTAACCTTTTCTCTGTATTAGAAGAGAGCAGGAATCTCTCGTCTGAAGCTAGGGGCGTGACCGTGGCTGACAGAGAACAGGGATTTACCAAAGGAAACTCAGAGAGCTGCCCCACAGAGGTTAATACAGAAATAACCCTGGGAACAGAACTTAGGGATTCTTTTTCTGACGGGGAAAGCGCGCAGGACTGTCTAGCAGAGTTTAAAGCTGGAAAACCCTCAAGACCTAGAGAGAGGGATTCAAAGCTAGAAATAGGAGAACTAAGGGACTTATTCTCTGATACAAGAACCTTAGTGTTAGTTAGTGACACATATGTGTTCTCCAAGGGGACCTCACAGGACTGATCGGCAGGGGTTAATGTAGACATATCATTAGTGTCAGGGAACCCAGGCATACAATCAGAGCTTGGGACTGTGGCAGTTACTACGTTGGGAGATATTGGTAATAGTTCTGTTTGGTCATCTCCCGGAGAGAGAGATACGTCCCCCGGTTTAGCAACAGGACTGGTAGCCGAGGGATACCGCCAAACGACGGCGTGAGCGGCTAAGAGACGATCCTGTTTTAACAAGCAATCATCCAATGCACGGGAAAGTAAATGCAGCGTCTCGTGAGCGAGAGCCACCATGACGGAAGGTTCCGGGAATACTATAGGAATGTCCAAGGATAAAGTCAGGGCATTGAGTGTACTACAGGCGTTGACCAGTTCCACAGGACTCAGCTCCTCCCCAGTTAAAGGGGAATCAGGGGAGCAAGCAATGTTAGTAATGGCCAAAAGACGGGCCAGATACTGTTTTAAGTCTCTGAGGCAGTAAGCCTTATAAACCAGATTATTACGGCATCTCTTTTGCAAGGGAGTCAAGCCCTCCAACATAAACGGATCTTCCATCAGAGGTATTATATCGCACAAATAATTATCCTCAAATTGGTACTGGTCTACAGGCTGGGACAGGTTTTTAGGAAAAAACTTACCAACCCACACCTCAGCGGGGTCCGAGTTTGTAGGGCCGAGCATACTGTCAGGGTTCTGCTCGCCACAAACCAGGGTCGGACCGCGAGGCTGAGGTGGGGTTGTAAAAGCACCGACCTGAGACCGCGCAGGCTGATCCGGATTGCGCAGTTCGTAGTCATATGTCGCAGGATCAGGATTGGAAAAGACAGCGTCGTCGTTGTACAAGCCAGGGTCAGAACAGGAGACGTCAGGATAAACATTGTCCATGCAGGAGTTCGGCAATAAGGAGATAGGAGAAACCCGCTTCAGCTTAGGAGCGCGGGGTTGGCCTTTGCGCGAGCGACGACCATGGCCCATGGTGCTGGTCACAGGAGATGGTAGGCAGACCAGAATAGCACACCGTCTTGCTGCACGGGTGCACCAGTGCTACAGCGCAAAAGTCCTGAGCGGGCAAGGGAATCCACTGTATCAGCGCAGGAACCAGGACACGGCCTCTCTATATTAGGGAAAGAGTAGGCCCCAGGAACCAGGAAGCTGTAGATACAGGGAAACCTCCGCTTCAGTGCAGGAATCCAGGAGACTGCAGAACGCAGGGACGAAACCACTACTTAGTGCAGGAATCCAGGAGGCTGAAGGACGCAGGAACGAATCTCTGCTTCAGCACAGGGGAACAAGCGGCTTGAAGGGAGCTGAAGGATGCAGGACGTAACCTGGAATCAGCATTGGAGAACAAACGGCTTGAAGGAAGCTGAAGGACGCAGGGCGTGACCTGGTATCAGCAAAGGGGAACAAGCGAGAGCTTGTGGCAAAACAGTTGACATCCAGTAAGGACTATGCTCGGCAAGGAGCATTATGGGCAAGCAATACTTAAAGGCCAGCGGGCCAATCCCCGGCGGGGGTGTGAAGGTACTGCCCCTAATGAGTGAATGCAAGTATAGTTTGCAATGAAAGGCTGCACAGCTGCAGTAGATACCAGAGGGAGTGTGTATTGCTTTGAGTGAATTCAGGCTGCAGCAAACCTCAGGAAAGCTGTTCCAGAACTGCACCGGTCTGCAAGGTAAGGTAACCAGTAAACCGTGGAGCGGATTCCTTACATATATACACTGTATATATATATATATATATATATATATATATATATATATATATATATATATATATATATATATATATATACATATACATATACATATACATATACATATACATATACATATACATATACATATACATATACATATGATTTTGATAACCATTCTACATGTATTTGTACTATTGGTTCATCATGTGTGTATATATACTGTATACTGTATATATATATATATATATATATATATATATATATATATATATATATATATATATATATATATATATATATATATATATATATATATATATACAGTATACAGTATATATACACACATGATGAACCAATAGTACAAATACATGTAGAATGGTTATCAAAATCATACTGTCCTACAGATAACGCTTCTCTATACAGACAATAATAATAATCCATTTAATAATCCTAACTTATTTTACAATATAAACCATAACATTCCAATCCACACAGTATATTGCATTTACATTGTATAAATGATGCATAAAATCTATGCACCATATACATTCTGCAAATGAATGTTAACAATATAATTGCAAGCTACTCTACCAGTAAATACAAACACTTCCAAACAATTCAACTATTTTAACCAATCAAGTATACAAAAATCAATATATACTGTAAGTACCAACCAGAAAACACAATTTACACAGAATTGGGACCACACATCGTCATCCCCGCATGTGTCACCCGTGGAACCACCAGCCTGCTACCCTTTAGGATACCCGAGGATACCCACAGGTGGTCTCCATAGGCCCCACGCAAAACCACGGAATCAAACCCTGAATGTAAAAAAAATAAACCTGGCCTATACATTCAAAACATACACCCTCCCCCCCAACACCTACAGTACAATAATGTGCAAAATAACTATTATCCAGATATGGATAATAGATTAATTGCCCATTATTAAAAACATTAACTAGAATATACAAATAAATAAAGTACTACTGACCTCATCAATACGAAGTGTCCGATGCCAGCGCCTTCCTTCTCTTGCCCACACAATACATAGCCAAAACCAAGGCAATACATTGCAAGTACATTCAGATATCAATTAACCCCTTAAACACCTTATCGGATAATAACCACAAAGGTAATTAAGGGGTTAAGCCACACAGGCACGATACCCACCCTTCACCCATGAATTTGTACTGTGGCTTCATCATGCAACTATATATATATATATACTGTATATATATACAGAGAGAGAGATATATACAGTATATATATATATATATATATATATATATATATATATATATATACTGTATATATATATATATATATATATATATATATATATATATATATATACATACACACACACGTTATATACACACCCATGATAAACCAATATACAGTACAAATAAATGTAGAAGGGTTATCAAAAGCATACTGCCCTACCTAAGGGTTATCAAAAGCATACTGCACCATATACATTCTGCAAATTAATCAACCAAGTAAACAAAAATCAATTAGCAATCATTAGTTACATCCCTAAACAATTCACACTAGATCCCGAACAATAAAACCATTAACAAATTCACGCCTAGAGCAGAAAAATTAAGCCTTTGAAAAAATATATGTACCGACAAAAATACAACCTTTACAAACCAAGCCTATCCCTGACCTTCCTCAAACACACAATACAATACCAAGGAATACTGTACAGTACATCTATCTAATTTTAAAATACTTTAAACTCACAATAAAGCATACTGTAGCAGCATACACAAAATAATTTAAAACACATCCAATCCATCTTTTAAAACAACATCATTTCTTACCCTGTACTGTACTGTATGTATATATCTCTCTAGACATATATACATACATACATACAGTGGCAAGAAATGATATACCACAAAAAAAAAAAAATACACATATTAAAAAACCTTTTGAAAAAATTAACAAGTTAAATAAAATACATTTCTTTACTGTAGTTCACTTACCATTACTTGCCCCCACCGACTCCCGTTGCCCAGCTTACTCACGAACCAATCCACGATCAGGAACCCATAAAATAAAAAACCATAAAATAATAAACAAACTAAAAATCCAAACCAATCCACGGGTCTTCTAGTTGTAATCCATCTTTATCTTCATCTGTGTTCTTCTTTCTTCTATCTCCTTCCAGCGGGGCGGGGCGGGGTCTTCTCCCCGTCTGCGGCCACGCCCTGGTCTTCTTTCTTCTCCGGAGGTCCTTCCTCCGCGGCGTCTGGCTTCAAAATGAGACGACATAGGCTTTTAAAGGCCTATGACGTCACATTTTGCGTCATGGTTCCCACGGTCCTGATTGGACCGTGAAAACCATGTGTTTTGGCAGACAAAAAAAAAATGATGACGTCACTTAAAGGGAATGAAAGCACAGCCAATCAGAATGGCTTTGCTTCAATTGCCTTTAAGATGACGTCATGAAAAGGCACATGGCCGCCCTCACATGGTATGGTAGCCAATCAGAGCGTGGGAACTCCATCCCTACTCTGGGTAGAGTTTGGTTGTAGGACAGTGCTTTTGATAACCCTTCTACATTTATTTGTACTGTATATTGGTTTATCATGGGTGTGTATATAACGTGTGTGTATATATATATATATATATATACTGTATATATATATATATATCTCTCTCTCTCTCTTTCTGTCTCTCTGTGTATATATATATACAGTATATATATATAGTTGCATGATGAAGCCACAGTACAAATTCATGGGTGAGGGTGGGTATCGGGCCTGTGTGGCTTAACCCCTTAATCACCTTTGCGGTTATTATCTGATAAGGTGTTTAAGGGGTTAATTGATATCTGAATGTAATTGCAATGTATTGGCTTTTGATTTTTGTTTACTTGGTTGTAGGGCAGTATGCTTTTGATAACCCTTCTACATTTATTTGTACTGTATATTGGTTTATCATGGGTGTGTATATAACGTGTACTTCTGTAGGGGCACCTCCGACCCATAGTCTGCGGGCATGACGATGTGTGGTCCCACTTCTGTGGGGGCACCTCCGACCCGTAGGTGCGGGGATGATGATGTGTGGTCCCACTTCTGTGGGGGCACCGCGGACCCGTAGTGAGCACCCGTGAGTTCCCCAGACCCCCATGGGAACCACCCGAGGCCCCGCAGACACCTGTGGGTTTGACCCGGGGCTCCCAGACATCCTTGGGCCTACCGTGGGGACCCAATTGTGGCTCACGGTGACCCAAGGAGACCACCTGGGCGCCATGGTGCTGGCAGGATCCACCAGCAGGCCTCCAGAACCTGTGGAATGCTGCTGGTAAACTGTAGGTCTATCCAGGTGCCCTGCCAGCCCACCGGGGACTAGCGTGGGGCTGTGTTATGGACCCAGAATGTAAAAGAATAAATCTTGTATTTATGGGGGGGCACAGGGGGTGGGTAATGTATTTAATAAATATAATGCTGTTTATTGTGGGTCATTGTACTGTTTTTATTGTGGGTACTGGGGTGGGGGTGGGGTGTTTCCCCAACGGTATGTGGGTAGGCCTCCCTTGTGGGTACTGACTGGGTGGTTAGGCCTCACGGGTGGGGGGGGGTTAGTGTGGGAGGGTATGTAGGCATCCCGAGTGGTGGGTGAGGGTGGGTTAACCCCTTCATGACTGTAGCGGTTAATAACCGCTATGGTGATTAAGGGGTTAGGGGACATTACTTTGTATGTTTTAATTTTTGTGTCTGTTTTGCAGAAGCGGAGGGGCCATGGCCAGGTTGGGGGGGGGGGGTAACGGTATGTGGGTAGGGGGTGAGGGTGGTTAGCAATGCAGGGAGGGAGATTTACTGGTAACAGAAACATCTCTCTCCCTTCAATGTAATGTTTAAAGCCCCCTCCCCCCTAATGTGTGTTTCTGTAAAATCTCTCTCCCTTCAATGTAATCTGTTTAACAGAAACATTAGGGGGGAGGGGGCTTTAGGCCTTTACATCTCTCTCCCTTCAATGTAATCTGTTTAACAGAAACATTAGGGGGAGGGGGCTTTAGGCCTTTACATCTCTCTCCCTTCAATGTAATCTGTTTAACAGAAACATTAGGGGGGAGGGGGCTTTAAACAATGCTGTGTATAATGTATAAGGTTTTTTACAATTAGATAGATGTAATCCTTGGTATTGTAAGGGTTAGATTTGGTTTTAAATTGTGTTTTCTGGTTGGTACTTACAGTATATATTGATTTTTGTATACTTGATTGGTTAAAATAGTTGAATTGTTTGGAAGTGTTTGTATTTACTGGTAGAGTAGCTTGCAATTATATTGTTAACATTCATTTGCAGAATGTATATGGTGCATAGATTTTATGCATCATTTATACAATGTAAATGCAATGTACTGTGTGGATTGGAATGTTATGTTTTATATTGTAAAATAAGTTAGGATTATTAAATGGATTATTATTATTGTCTGTATAGAGAAGCGTTATCTGTAGGACAGTATGATTTTGATAACCATTCTACATGTATTTGTACTATTGGTTCATCATGTGTGTATATATACTGTATACTGTATATATATATATATATATATATATATATATATATATATATATATATATATATATATATATATATATATGTATATGTATATGTATATGTATATGTATATGTATATATATATATATATATATATATATATATATATATACATATACATATACATATACATATATATATATATATATATATATATATATATATATATATATATATATATATATATATATATATATATATACAGTATACAGTATATATACACACATGATGAACCAATAGTACAAATACATGTAGAATGGTTATCAAAATCATACTGTCCTACAGATAACGCTTCTCTATACAGACAATAATAATAATCCATTTAATAATCCTAACTTATTTTACAATATAAAACATAACATTCCAATCCACACAGTACATTGCATTTACATTGTATAAATGATGCATAAAATCTATGCACCATATACATTCTGCAAATGAATGTTAACAATATAATTGCAAGCTACTCTACCAGTAAATATATATATATATACAGTGTATATATATACAAAGTATATACTGTATATGTATATTGATTGTTATTATATATATACTGTATATATATCCAGTATATATATACAGTATATATTTATTTCTCTTCATGTATTTATTTATTTATTTAGATTTATTTATTAATTGTGGGGCTGCTGTGTGTGTGTATTTTTTTTATTGTGGGTAGCGGGAGGGTGGGTGAATGGGGTATTAGCCCCAACGGTGCTTGTTTAGGGCTTGCGGGGGGTAGCGGGAGGGCTTAACCCCTTCATGACCGTAGCGGTATTAACTGCTATGGTCGTGAAGGGGTTAAGTGCACCCGCAACCCCCCCGCAAGTCCTAAACTCCCACCAAGGGCCAAATACCCCCCCTCACCCATCCCCACCCACTACACACAATAAAGCGGGCACGGTGGGTTAACCCCTTCATTGCCTTAGCGGCTATCCGCTATGGTAATGATGCAGCATTTCTGTATTTTTAATAATATTGAGCAGGAGCAGGGGGGGTCCCTGAGCATTAATTTCTTGCTCAGGGAACCCCCTGCTCACTGTACAATATTATTAAAATACAGAAATGATGCTTCTTTACCATAGCGCATAGCCGCTAAGGTAAAGAACGAGTGTTTATTTATACTGTATATTGTATGTGTTTTATTGATACTGTACATGTGCAGAGGGTCTCCAGAGCAGAAGCGCACAGGTTTCAGGTCTGGGGACCCCGTGCCCCCCGAGATACAGGCCCCTTTAGGGGGTGCCGGTATCCCTCTTCTCTGCTTGGTTTACAGGCCGCGGTCACGTGATCGGACCTTTAAACCAAGCAGAGGGATACCGGCACCCCCTAAAGGGGCCTGTATCTCGGGGGGCACGGGGTCCCCAGACCTAAAACCAATGCGGTTCAGCTCCGGAGACCCCCTGCACATCTACACTATCAATAAAAATGTATTTCAACTGTATTTATTGTCATTTATTTATTTATTTATTTAGATTTATTTATTTATTTTTTGGCGGCTGCTGTGCTGTGCTGTGTGTGTGTATTTTTTTATTGTGGGTAGCGGGAGGGTGGGTGAATGGGGTATTAGCCCCAACGGTGCTTGTTTAGGGCTTGTGGGGGGTAGCGGGAGGGCTTAAACCCTTCATGACCGTAGCGGTATTAACTGCTACGGTCGTGAAGGGGTTAAGTGCACCTGCAACCCCCCCACAAGTCCTAAACTCCCACCAAGGGCCAAATACCCCCCCTCACCCATCCCCACCCACTACACACAATAAAGCGGGCACGGTGGGTTAACCCCTTCATTGCCTTAGCGGCTATCCGCTATGGTAATGACGCAGCATTTCTGTATTTTTAATAATATTGAGCAGGAGCAGGGGGGGTCCCTGAGCATTAATTTCTGGCTCAGGGAATCCCCTGCTCACTGTACAATATTATTAAAATACAGAAATGATGCTTCTTTACCATAGCGCATAGCCGCTAAGGTAAAGAACGAGTGTTTATTTATACTGTATATTGTATGTGTTTTATTGATACTGTACATGTGCAGAGGGTCTCCAGAGCAGAAGCGCACAGGTTTCAGGTCTGGGGACCCCGTGCCCCCCGAGATACAGGCCCCTTTAGGGGGTGCCGGTATCCCTCTGCTCTGCTTGGTTTACAGGCCGCAGTCACGTGATCGGACCTTTAAACCAAGCAGAGGGATACCGGCACCCCCTAAAGGGGCCTGTATCTCGGGGGGCACGGGGTCCCCAGACCTAAAACCAACGCGGTTCAGCTCCGGAGACCCCCTGCACATCTACACTATCAATAAAAATGTATTTCAAATAATTTTTAATGTGCGGATGTTTGCGCAGAGAGAGAGCAGCGGATCTCTCTCTGCTGCAAACACATCTCGCCCCCGCCGCCCATACAGTAGTATCATTTATGTATGTGCATATACAGTACTGTACAGTATGTTAGGGCTTACAGGGGTTGTTGTTATACAGTATATATATATATATACAGTATATATACTGCATTACAATTCATTATAGGGGACGGCTTCACAGAGAACAGCTCGCAAGCGCCACCATGTGTATTTAGATGGCATTGCAGTATTGCAGCCAGCCGGAATAAAAAGCTTAAATTCCTGCCGGAAAATAACGCAATGCACTCTGGCAGAAAACTATCAGAAACCTGAATACACCCGAGTACACCCGAATTCGCGGGACTAGCCGAGCTCGAATAAAGTGTGTCGCCAGTGTAGGACCCAGGGATGGCTTAGAGGGATACTTGCGGTTGAACTCCCGAATTAATCTGGGTCCGTGTAGCTGGTCTTAATCTATCCATTCCTGTTTTTCTGGACCGAAGCCTTCCAGTGTACCAGGTACTGTAGTTTTCCCCTAGATACCCTTGAATTGATGATGACCTGAACCTCGATTTGCTGTTACCTTTGCACTAGGATGGGTCGGGTAAATGTTCTGGCTGGTAGAAAAATTGTCAGGTAGAAAAGGTTTCAGGAGAGAAACGTGAAAGGCAGATGGAATCTTCATGGTTGGAGAGAGATTTGACCGGTAGACCACTGGGTTGGTTCTCTCTAGGATGGGGAACGGTCCAATTAATCTGGGTGCTAGTTTGGGAGAGGGTGCCTTGAGTCGTATATTCCTCATAGAGAGCCAGACTTTCTGACCAAGAATATAATTAGGGGTCTCCCGGCGGTGGCGATCGGCTTGTTTACTATGGAGAAGGGTTTTAAGTTGTTTTAGATCTTCTCCCAAGATTTCTGAAGGAGTCGACCACCCATAATTAATGAAGAAGGGAGAATGTTGAGTGGACTCGTTGCGTGAATTATTATGTGCAAATTCTGCCCTAGGGAGGAGATCTGCCCAATTGTCATGAGCGTCAGAGATGAAGCAACGGATGTATTGTTCGAGTGACTGATTGGTCCGCTCGGTCTGCTTGTTGGTCTGCGGGTGATAGCCGGGGGAGAACTGTAACGTGATACCTTTTTTTTTGCAGAAAGCGCTCCAAAATGTAGACACAAATTGTGATCCTTGATCTGACACTATGATTTGGGGTGTCCGTGGAGCCTGAAGATCTCCTTGATGAAGGTTTCGGATAATCTGGTGGCGCATGGTAGTCCCCGGTGGGGAAAGAAGTGCGCCTGCATCGAGAAGCGATCTACCACTACTAGGATCGTATCCAAACCCTTGGATTTGGGTAATTCGACTATGAAGTTCATCAAGAGATGGTTCCACAGACTATCGGGGATGGGAAATGATAGGATAAGACCTGGAGGTTTGCTGCGGGCGTCTTTTTCCGGGCGCATGTAGCGCAGGAAATAAGAACAATTGACAAGCAACTGGTCCGGTCGGTTTAAAACCGGAATCCTACTCACAAGATGCTGAGAGTATAAGTGCAATGGATTGCAGTCACAGGTAGGTAACAGTTTGTCCTTCAGTGGCGTCAGGTTGATGCTGAAAGCACTCCGACGCTGTCGCACATTCCTGGAACGGATGTCAATTGCTGGGGGTGGGCCTTGGAGGGAATAGCCTCTTCCTGATAATACACTGCAATGTACGCTGCTACGTTGCTTGCCTCAGTTCGTAGTAAAAAGCTCATGAACTATGACCCTACGCGTTTCGTGCGCCTGCGCATCACTTCATCAAGGATTATAATGGTACTAGGCATTGGACACTTATATTCAGTTACAATGACTGTGATTGGACAAAGCACTTAGCCACTCATCACTGCCAAAGACAAAATGATTGGTCAAAATCATTGCCAATTAAGCCCAGTTCGAGGAAAAGCCTTACTAACACAACATAATAATAACAAAAACGAACCATTACACCAAAACATGAAACAATAAAAATAATAAAACCGCAAAAGACCATAACATTCGTATTTTTCATCTCAGTGCTACTGGTAATGAGTCTATCCATTTATTATGCACATGCAGGACTTAATGCTAGATTCCGCGGAAAGGGTATGATCCTGGTAAAAAGGAACCAAATTGATAGAGGACAAATGACATAATGAATTTACTTTAAAATGACTTTAAAAATACTCCCAACTTGAAGTCAATATTCAGGCCTCTTGGAGAGAGGGTTTTCAACTCATAGATCCAATAGGCTTCACGCCTACTGATCTGATTGAGTCGGTCCCCCCCTCTCCAACTGGCCGATACCAATTCTATTGCTTGACACATAAACCCCAGTGGATTCTTCTGATGTGTACGAAAATGCTGAGAAACACTATGTGTTGTCAATCCTTTTTTGATACTGTAAATGTGTTCATAAATTCTCCTTTGAAAGTTCCTCCCTGTCCTGCCTACGTATTGTAGGCTACATGGGCACTGGAGTAAATATATAATAAATGGAGAATGACAATTGATAAAAGATTTAATAGGATACATTTTAGAGGTAACATTGGATCTAAATGACTTAGTATTTGTACTGAATGAACAAGCAGTACAAGCTGTACATGTGAAAAAACCTTTAGTGGAATTGATTAATATAGGTCCAGGGTGATCTAATGGACAACAAGGAGCTAATTTTGACTTTAGGGGGCCTATGCAGGAAACAGCGAGAATGGCCATTCGCCAGACATAGAACTCGCCATGTTTTTGGCGGAATCCCCTCGCAGTATGCAGGAAGGTGTGCATATCTGTGAGAGGAATCCGGCAGAGAGATGGCGAGGCCTGGCGAGAAGGGCTCCGCGTTAGGGGTTGCCGGTATCTCCTATGCATGGAGATAGCCCGATCACGTGACGCGGGACATTTCCATTCATAGGAGATACCGGCACCCCATAACCGGGCCTGTATCTCGGGAAGCAGGGGGTCCCCGGACATAAAACCAACACGGTTCATCTCTGGAGACCCTCTGCACATGTACACTATTAATTCAAATAAAGTAATGCTGCTTCATTACCTTAGCGGCTAGCCGTTAAGGCAATGAAGGGGTTAAGTCACAGTAGCATGTTTATTGGGGACAATTGCCCCCAACAAACATTGCAATACACAACACAATCACCCTCTGTGCCCCCAGAAACCCCTATCCCCCCTTATATACATAACCCATAGTTATTTTTTTAGGCATAGGAATGGTACTATAGGCAGGCGGTGGGCCTCTGGTGTTCCCGCACGGGTCCGGGGGTCACCACTTGCCTTCAGTACCAATTGTGTTCCCCAAAAAATCAATTACAAATACATACATTCTTTTAAATAAATACAACCCCCCTGCCCCCCCAACACATACACACGTACACAATGAGAAGGAGTGGCTCAGTGAGTAAAGACACTGACTTACACTGAGATTGCTGCAGGGGAGCCTGGTTCAATTCCCGGTGTCGGCTCCTTGTGACCTTGGGCAAGTCACTTTATCTCCCTGTGCCTCAGGCACCAAAAACATAGATTGTAAGCTCTACAGGGCAGGGACCTGGGCCTGCAAAATGTCTATGTAAAGCACTGTGTACAATTAGCAGTGCTATACAAGAACATGCTATTATTATTATTATTATTATATTCATGGGTAACATGACTATTATCCACATATGGATAATAGTGCAGGTGCCCATGTAAAATACATTAATCCCAATAAATACATCTTGCAATCACCCTTTGCCGCCAAACACGATGAAGGCCATCCTCATCTTCATCACCGTCCATGGTCTCGGGTGCTGAAAAACAAACACAAGAATAAAAAGAGCCAATGTAATGTCCCCTAAACCCTTAATCACCGTAGCGGTTATTAACAGCTACAGTCATTAAGGGGTTAACCCATCCTCACCCACCACTATGGAGGCCAAAGCACCCCCCCCCACTACCCACCCCGTGAGGCATAACCACCCTCACCCCTAAACACCGGGAGGCCTACATTCCCTCCCTCCCTTGGGGACAATACTCCTTACGCCCAATACCCACATTAAAACAATACACACACCCGCAATAAACATAACAATTATTAATAAACAATACATAACCCACCCACACCATATAGCAAATATATTCTGGTGTTACTTAACCCCTTAATAACAATAACGGTTAATAAGCGCTAAAATTATTAATGGGTTAAGCCACCCTGCACCCATTCATTTGTAGAGTGGCTTCATCATTCACATAATATATATATATATATATATATATATATATATATATATATATATATATATATATATATATATATATATATATATATATATATATATATATATATAAAACATAATACTGAGTTAAGTTATGGTGAGTAAAGAAAGGGACAAAAACCCTCCACAGGAAAGCAAATATGCAAATATAGCATGCAGATGAGCATACAGCTATATTTGCATATATATATATATATATATATATATATATATATATATATATATATATATGTATATATATGTATATATATATATATATATGTATATGTATATATAAAATATATGTATGATTAACCAATCTACAAAGAAATGGTAAAGGATATCCATGTACAAATTTAAAACATCCGATCGCAAATTGACAATATCACAGCCAAATTAAAAAAAAAATTAAAATTAAAACACATATCATAAGAGAATACAGCAAGCACCTATCCAAACCAGTTATTAGCAATTGGCAATAAAACATACAATTAAACAATTGTACTGCTGCGGCAGACTTTATTCTAACAAATCACCGGTTTGTCCCTGGCTTGTTCCTGGATTGCGACGCTGTTCACCTGGAGCATGCCGCATTCCTTTTGAGTTCCCAGCCACGGGTCATGCCTGGTTGATGCGCGGTTGATGTGTTAATTGATAATGGTTCAGGATTTAATAGGCTGCAATGCTTCGCGTGTCAACCAGATGGCATAAATTCATGAATTGTAATGCAGTAAATATATATATACTGTATAACAACAACCCCTATAACCCCTAACATACTGTACACATACAGTACTGTATAGGCACATCAATGATACTATAGGCCGGCGGGGGCGAGATGTGTTTGCAGCAGAGATTAGATCCGCTGCTCTCTCTGCGCAAACATCGGCACATTAAAAATTATTTAAAATACATTTTTCTTCATAGTGTAGATGTGCAGGGGGTCTCCGGAGCTGAACCGCGTTGGTTTCAGGTCCGGGGACACCCTGCTTCCCGAGATACAGCCCCCTTTATGAGGTGCCAGTATCCCTCTGCATTTAAAGGTCCCGATCACATGACTGCGGCATGTAAACAAAGCAGAGGGATACCTGTATCTCGGGGAGCAGGGGGTCCCGGACCTAAAACTAGAGAGTAACATGAAAGGGATATTTAACCTAAGTGACGTAATCCTGACCAAAGATCAAATTAGTGTGTTAAACAAAGGGTTGGCATTTGCACCTACAAACAAAATCAATACATTTAATACATATATTGATTTGAGCAAATTTGCACGCATCCTAACACTCAAAAAATATTTTCTCAAACAAAATGTTACTCATGAAGTAACCACTAACAATGTCACCACATGTGAACGATTCATACATTCCCCCTGTAGAAAGAATTCCATCTTCTACCCTAGCTATTTAAAGGGAGGACACATAGACACATTCACGAAGTTGGTTCAAGAGGACCTAGAAACACTGGGTAAAGATAAAAAAACTAGAACTGCAAAAAATTTAACCAAAAAGGAACTAGATGCAGTAAAAGAAATGTCGGATAGAAATGACATAGTCATAAAACCAGCAGATAAGGGGGGGGTGGCAATCTTAAATAGGAGCCATTATGATAACGAATCTCATAGGTTACTAGGTGATGTGGTCACATATAGAATATTACCAAATAACCCCACCGACCAATTTAAGAGGGAACTATTAGAACTACTAAATCAAGGCTATAAAGATGGAATCCTGGATAAAACAGAATGGGAATATTTGAATATTGAATCCCCCAGGATTCCAATCTTTTACCACCTGCCAAAACTCCACAAAGATGCCACCAACCCCCCCGGACGCCCGATAGTCTCAGGAATAAAATCCCTCACTGCCAACCTCTCAGGTTACATAGATATTTTTCTCAAAAATTCTGTAAAAAAATTAAAAAGCTATGTTCAGGATAGTATTCAAGTACTTAATATAATACAAGAGGTGGTGTGGAGCGAGTCATATGTACTAGTAACATGTGATGTCAGCTCTCTGTATACGGTCATTAACCACAAACAAGGGTGCCTTGCAGTACAGGAAGTCCTTACACAAGGCCAGGAATTAGATCCACTACAGATTGGATTTATAGTGGACTGTATAGCCCATATTCTTACCCATAATTACTTCTGGTATGACAATCAATACTATCTACAAATTAGGGGCACTGCCATGGGTACCAGATTTGCTCCAAATTATGCCAACATCCTAATGGGGATGTGGGAAGACAAATACATCTGGTCTGGGCATGAGTATGGACAAATCTGGTATCCTGGCATAGATATATTGACGACATACTATTCATCTGGGATGGTAGCCTAGAGCTATTGGACAAGTTCCTGGCACAACTAAACAACAACCCCTACAACCTAAAGTTTACCAACAAATACAGTAAAGCTAATATAGAATTCTTGGATTTGTCCATATATGTCCATAATGGAGCATTAGAAACCAAGACATATGTAAAAGAAGTGGACTGTCATAACTTTCTTATGGGTGATAGTGGCCATCTAGATAGATGGATAGATAACATACCTTTGGGTCAACTACAAAGAGTGCGTAGGAATTGCACTCTGGAACACACTTATCATGAACAAGCGCAAGAAATGATGGCGAAGTTCAATGAAAGAAAGTACAAAAAGGAGGTGGTAGAAACAGCCTACCAAAAAGTAACTCAAATGGAGAGAAAAGAGTTATTAACATACAAACCAACTAGGGAACAAGGTAGGAAAGGAGAGAAAGACAAGATCTCAATCCCTTTCATCACCAGATACAATGAATCTTCACATCACATTAGGAAGATATTCCATAAACATTGGAAGATTCTTCATCAAGATCCAATATTACAACAAATATTGCCAAAAAATCCTGAAATTATTTTCACAAAGGCCCCAAATTTAAAACAAAGACTGGCACCTAGTTGCCTTAAGAAAGAGTGCATCAAACCAATTAGTCTAGTCAATGGTTTCTTCAAATGCCAAACATGTAGAGGGTGTAAGGTCAATCCCAACACACAAAAGACTTTTAAAAAAGTAACCTCACACGTGACACACGAGGAGTTTGAAATCAAAGACTTTATTGATTGCAATTCCAACCACGTGATCTACATGTTACAATGTCCATGTGACAAACAATACATTGGGAGAACAACTAGAAAACTAAAGTTGAGAATAGCAGAGCACATAAAGAACATTGAGCGAGGATTTATGCAGCATAGTGTGTCCAAACACTTCAAGGAACACCATAACCAAAATCCTAATGGCCTAAAGTTCTTTGGTATCGATAGAATTCATCCCAATTGGAGGGGGGGGAACCAGGTCATTAAAATTTCCAGACAGGAAACGTTTTGGATTTACACTATGAAAACACTCATTCCAAACGGTATGAACATCGACATAGACCTGGGTTCCTTTCTAAAGGACTAACACGTATCCTCGCCACTTCTCTAGGTGCTCTGCTTCATAAGTACTCTGCCCTGTGATATATTAGACATTTAATTGGTATTTGTGTCATCTATCCTAAAATTCCATTGTCTTTGGTGTTTATGTTTGGAGGCAACCAATGTAAGAAATACAACACTCTAATGGGCCGTCGCGCACGTTTGACTAATCTCGTGACTAGAGATGTTGAGTAAATATGCAATACTGTTGTAATGATGTTATATGTAAAACACATAATTTCTGCTTATATTAGGAAAGGTTGTTGAAGATGCTAAGTTTCCCAGATTGTGTTCAAGTATCTATCATTGTATACTATGTACTATGCCTCTGATTTGATATTCTCTCAATGTGCAGCATCTATATAGTCAGAGTGTAGATTACCCTATATACAAACAAAGAATTTTTTTCCCATTCCCATAGATCATTGCTCCACTATAAGATAAAATTTCAAATACATATGTATATTAGTTTGTCTAATCATCAGTCAATACGGTGTAAACTCCCCTATATTTGTCCAATTCTACACCCCTGATCCATACACCAACCTAGCACCTAGAGCTAACATACTGTGGGCTATGAATTATTTATACCTTTTCTGACTAGCTATACGTCCATATAAATGGATATATATACAGAGCAATACTATGCTATAGTTTGCATTAAGATGGATGTCACAATAGAGGTATAATTACCATATGTTGGACATATGTATCTGTAACTTTATATTGTAACTAATTCAATAAGATGTCTCTTTGCACGTTTTAATTTCGTCATTATATTATATATTGTACTATAGATTACTGTAATTGATTGTATGCACCGTTATATTTCAACACATGAGTAGATATATTTATAAATTAGAATGTATGCACGGTTATATTTTATAAATTAGAATGTATTGGGAATTTATTTAAAATCACTATATAAAATATATACCAGAGCATTTAGATGCTCTGTGTCATCTAATAGAAAATAATGTCACTATAATTAATTGAATGTCTAAACACATACTGTATGTCTGTCACATTGCTAGGAGAGTTATGATGGAGGGTAAGACAGGTACTTATCTCAACATCTCCTCTTAATTAAATAAATATATATCCAGATATATAATATATGGGATCTATAATAACTTGGGAGCAATCCCAAAAATTACATACCATGAGCACAAAGCTCTTTTTTGCTGTCTATATCCCAAAAAATACATACCATGAGCACAAAGCTCTTTTTTGCTGTCTATATCCATAGCATATAATATATATTGAAACTAATTCTGGACATATATAAATACCCGATTGTTTTAGGACACAACTCTGATATCCTCTTAAGGTCCAGAGATAACATATTTTTGTTAGTACAACCAATTTGATATATGTACTGGCCATCTCCCCTGTGCAAAAAATATCTCAATATAGACCTCTGCATTGATCTAGGCTGTTTTCAAATATTCTGTTTGGAGGAATATACTCCATACATATGTACTGGCCATCCCCCTCTGCGAATAATATCCTAACATAAACTCCTGTACTAATTTAGGCTTTTATCCAATATTCCATCTGTTTGGAAGAAATATATTCCATAATACCTTAATTTCATCATGTATGCTGATAACTTAACGATATATTTAAGGTATATATATACAACGCTAGTAATATGCATGTATGAACTCTATATATAACATATGCTTGGTGTATGCAGTTTTAATCCACAAATGTTAAATAATACACAATGAAATCAGTGTTTGGAGCTGCCGTGCAGCAGCGCATTTAATTGTTATGACATTAATAAGACAACAACTAATTATGTTCCTTGTATCCAATGAGTTAATTAAGTCTGAGCCAATCGTTGTTGGGGAGGTGCCTATAAATACCCTGGTAGGGATTAGAGAGTTAATAGCAGCCCCTGACGAAGCCCGCTGGGAGAAACGCGTAGGGCCAGCTTGTATTAGCAGCAGTGTGAGAGACATGCCGAGAAGCCCCTGTGAGACATTCAGGAGGAGTTCCGGAACTGAAATCCTGTACTAACAGACTGATAACATCGCGAGAGCCGGGCCGGGTCACACGCAGCGTCACACGCCACGGCCGATCACGTGGTACGGAAGAGACTGCAGAGAGGACTGGTAAACCGGCGATTCCGAACGAGTGTGAGAAACTCGCTAAAATACTCTCAACTGCTTGTAATTTTCTCACCAAATGTGAGTTGATCACCCATATTTTATACAATCTTCTTTAGATTAAATTGGTTTTACACATATTTGCTCCCCTCCATTATTTCCTCCCCACCCCCCCTTCCCCACCCCCCCTTCTGTGAGATTCATCCATAGTGAGACGTGAGTGCCTGGGAAGAAGATCCCCTGGATGAGCAGCAGTTGATTTCCTGCAAAGAAGATCTCTGGAAGACCAAGCAATATTCAAACAAGTCCTTAAAAGCTACGTTCGTAAGTCCCAGAGAGGATTAAATGCTCATAATTATTTGATCAGTGTAAGCGCATATCTTACCATTCTTATATTTATATAATTATAGATATACTGCCCTATGATCCCTTTTTGTGTTTTCTCTCTCCCTTTTTCCACTTGCACTTAGGTCACTCTTCTCCATATATATATATATATATATATATATATATATACTGTATAACAACAACCCCTATAACCCCTAACATACTGTACACATACAGTACTGTATAGGCACATCAATGATACTATAGGCCGGCGGGGGCGAGATGTGTTTGCAGCAGAGATTAGATCCGCTGCTCTCTCTGCGCAAACATCGGCACATTAAAAATTATTTAAAATACATTTTTCTTCATAGTGTAGATGTGCAGGGGGTCTCCGGAGCTGAACCGCGTTGGTTTCAGGTCCGGGGACACCCTGCTTCCCGAGATACAGCCCCCTTTATGAGGTGCCAGTATCCCTCTGCATTTAAAGGTCCCGATCACATGACTGCGGCATGTAAACAAAGCAGAGGGATACCGGCACCCCCTAAAGGGGCCTGTATCTCGGGGAGCAGGGGGTCCCCGGACCTAAAACCACAGCGCTTCAGCTCCGGAGACCCCCTGCACATCTATAGTATGAATAAAACACATATATAAATAAATACTCGTTCCTTACCTTTGCGGCTATGTGCTATGGTAACGAAGCACCATGAATGTATTTTTAATAATAGTGTACAGTGAGCAGGGGGTTCCCTGAGCCAGAAATCAAAACTCAGGGGAACCCCTGCTCCTGCACAATATTATTAAAAATACAGAAATGCTGCTTCATTACCATAGCAGATAGCCGCTAAGGCAATGAAGGGGTTAACCCACCGTGCCCGCTTTATTGTGGGTAGCGGGGGTGGGTGAAGGGGGTATTTGGCCCTTGGTGTGAGTTTAGGACTTGCGTGTGGATTGCGGGTGCACTTAACCCCTTCACGACCATAGCAGTTAATACCGCTACGGTCATGAAGGGGTTAACCCCTCCCGCTACCCCCCACAAGCCCTAAACAACCACCGTTGGGGCTAATACCCCCTTCACCCACCCCCGCTACCCACAATAAAAAAAATTCACACACAGCAGCCACCCAATAAATAAATAAATAAATCTAAATAAATAAATAAATACATGAATATAAATAAATACATTTAAAATACGTCAAAGAGGGATGGAGAAGGTGACCTTTGGATTTCCGGGCGAGAAGCAGAGTCGTCTAAGCGCAAAGGAGACAGTGACCCGTGGATTTCAGAGGCGGCAGCGTCATCAGATGGAACCGGAGAAGATGGGGGTGGAGAAGACGGGATGAAGATTTCCAGGATTTCTGGGATCGCTACAGCAGAGTCGTCGAAGAATATGTGAGGAAGTGGTCTGCGGGTCCGATGGGTTGGCTGCCATTCGTTTTGTGTAGAGAGCGTATTACCGTATATCTTCTTCACATAATGAGGCTGACGTCTAAGAAAAGCCTTAGCCTTTGGGGTCAGTAGAAGGTTTTCTTTATTGGCCTTAGCCTGTCGCTTTGCCCTTGGCGTGGAAACGGCAACCGCCTTTCGCTTTTTCAGCGTGACAGGCATGGCAGAGGTGAGAGTGTTCTTGCGTCCATAGAAACGGGGATGCTCCATGGAAGCGGGTGGCACAATGCAGTACAGTATCTGGACAAGTGCAAGCTCAGATAAAGATCAGCGAGTGGTGGGCTATGCAAAGTGTGTGACCTTTTATGCATGGCGGCCAGGTACAGGTGTTGAAAGTGGGCGTACTCAAATGTGAGTCATTAACGTATAAATACACCATCCATTTTGTGGATTCACTGCACATAGAATATACATCGACTAAACATCAAATATACATTCTTGTGTTTGTACTGTATTACTTTCTACTCGCAGCAATGCCTGTTAAAAAGATTTCCAAGGATCTCAGCATGCGAATGAAGGAGATGTACACGAGCGGACACCGAATTGCAGATATCCAAGGCTGGTTAGCTACTTCTGGCCTCGTTGTGCCATCAAACACCGTGTGCTATCATGCATATGGAAAAAACAGAGACCGCAAAAAGGCAAAGATGGAGGGAGAAAAAACGAAGCACTAATATCCAGCTGTAGAAACAGCAATAAAAATACAGGAGTACGTTTCCCAAATAAAGCTATTTAATGGATAGGATAAAGTTACAAAACACACCTACGCGTTTCGGACCTCTACACCTTGATAAAGGACTGTAGAAGTCCGAAACGCGTAGGTGTGTTTTGTAACTTTATCCTATCCATTAAATAGCTTTATTTGGGAAAAGTACTCCTGTATTTTTATTGCTGTTTCTACAGCTGGATATTAGTGCTTCGTTTTTTCTCCCTCCATCTTTGCCTGAAAATTCTTCTATTACGGATGCACACTCAACCCTGGGACACTGGATACATTTGGACTTACTACTTATAGTGGATGAAGATTCCCAAGTGAGTTTATTCCATTATGTCCATACTAATTATGTCTTTTTAAAAAGGATGTTTCATCTACCGGTCACCTGCTAGTGTTATTGTTTTTATCCTTACTACCTTGCCTTGTGGGATATTATTACAACCGGGCTGCATCCTTTAAGACTTTATTTTATTTCATTATGCATTTAGGGTTGTTTTCCATTGAAATCTACATTGCACTACAACGTGGATTATCTTAAGAGCACCACACACAATTGTTTTTTACCGCAAAAGGCACCAAGGGTAATTAACGCGTAAGTATATTTATAAAACTTAACAAAAAAAATATATAGAAAACTGTACTGTACATCTACAGTACAGTTCTGTATCTACTGTAATACTGTTGTTATTTCTGTTAATTTATATTACAACATATTTATACTGTAGTACAGCTGTATACATTTTTTGTATATTTCAATTAATCTTACAACGGTATATCTAGGATGTATATTTATATTTATATTACAACAGTATATTTATTTTGTATATTTATATTTATAGTACAACAGTATATATATTTTGTCTATTTATATTTATAGTACAGCTGTATACATTTTTTGTATATTTCAATTAATCTTACAACGGTATATCTAGGATGTATATTTATATTTATATTACAACAGTATATTTATGTTGTATATTTATATTTATAGTACAACAGTATATATATTTTGTCTATTTATATTTATAGTACAGCTGTATACATTTTTTGTATATTTCAATTAATCTTACAATGGTATATCTAGGATGTATATGTATATTTATATTACAACAGTATATTTATTTTGTATATTTATATTTATAGTACAACAGTATATATATTTTGTCTATTTATATTTATAGTACAGCTGTATACATTTTTTGTATATTTCAATTAATCTTACAACGGTATATCTAGGATGTATATTTATATTACAACAGTATATTTATTTTGTATATTTATATTTATAGTACAACAGTATATATATTTTGTCTATTTATATTTATAGTACAGCTGTATATATTTTTTGTATATTTCAATTAATCTTACAACGGTATACTGTATATAGGATGTATATTTATATTTATAGTACAACACAACAGTATACATTTTTTGTATATTTATATTTACTGTATATTACAACATTACATTTATATACATTTTATATTGCTGCATATTAATAAAACAATATAATTTCTTTACATTGCAGGGAGACAACTCTTCTGGTGGACAAAATAAGTGAGGAGAATGATGAGAGGAGTGCATTAAGGGTTAAAAACACTCTGCAGGAAAAGCACAATCTGACTGTATCCGAGACCAGCATAAAGAAGATGAGACGCAGCATTGGATGGAAATATGGACGTGTGAGGTTAGTACTGGACAGTACAGGAGGTAAAAGTGTTGTTTAGCAAACTGTACTGCACTTTACCGCTAAAAATGTTTATTCCTTGTCATTACAGAGCATACCCCATGATACAGGACGCAAACAAAATCAAAAGAGTGGTCCAGGCCCAGGCATGGATCGACAGCGGGGAGACTTTCCAGGATTGCATCTTCACTGATGAGTCTACTGTGTCGCTGGAGAGATTTGCAAGCTTTGCGTTCCACGAAAAAGGCCGCATATCTTTGAAGCCACGGCCAAAACACCCTGTGAAGCTGCATGTGTGGGGTGCCATCTCTAGGCGTGGACCGGGATGCATTGTCATCTTTGAAGGTAAAATTTATCAAATATAATGTCGCCTAATGCACTGTACTTGACTAGTGTTGCCTTACCGTATGCACTGTACTGTACTATTGTGCAGTTTTTTGAGCACTTTTCTTTTCTTGCTATAGGAATCATGAATAAAGCTTACTTCCAAGACAACATTGTGCCCGAGATAGTGCAATACATCACACGCGACTTTCCCAATGGTCACCGCTTCTACCAGGACAATGATCCCAAGCACACCGCGTCAACGGCGCATATCCTTGAGCGCTGCATCAACTGGGTGAAGACGCCAGCGGAGTAAGTGCAGTAGACCGTGTCCCATTTTTGTTCCCCACTGTTTTTAGCTCTTAAACCAATTGTCATTTCTTTCCAATAACAGATCGCCAGACTTCAATCCGATCGAAATGATCTGGCATCAGCTGAAGGACCATATCCGGAAAGTGGCGAAACCCTCCAAAAAGGACGAGTTGTTGAAAGGCATACTGAGTTTTTGGAACGATGTACTCACCGTGGAACGCTGCAATAAATATATAGACCATATTGCCACTGTGTTGCCCATTGTCATCGCGCGTAATGGGCAAGCATCAGGAAAGTAGTACAGTGCTTGTGTAAGTACAGTGTAAGTACAGTATTATACAGGTAAGTATGGCACAGATTTTTCTTTCCAGATAGTAAGAGTATACAGTAGTTCCAGTATACAGTACAGTAGACTAGTTTGACAGTACTACAGTAACTGCCTACTAACTGCTCCATTTTTTTCTTTCCAGAGAAAGCTGCACCAGCCACCTACAGTAGTTCTGCCATAATACAGTACAGTACGCACATACAGTACAGTACAGTAACTGAACTAAGTTTTTGTTTTCTTGTCGTTCCAGGAAAAAGGGTGGCCTAGGGGGAGATGGGGGCGTTGTGTCCCGTCAAATCTGCGTGTACAGTCAAATGTACAGTATATAAACAGCAGTAATGATGTACACAAAACCTCTCCTCTCTCAATGAACTACTGTACTGCAGACAGAATGAGGAAAAGATAAAGAAGGAAAAATAATATTACTATACAGTATATACAGTAGTATATATATTATAGAGTACATTACAGTACTGTATATAGTATTAAATCATATTCTTATAAATGTGCATTATTCATGTTTCCCCATGTTTTACAAATCTAAAGAACTTAATAAAGACTGCATTATGTATTATTCTCTGGAGGTGTGTGGATGAAATATTTAGCAGCACTGTGATTTCAAAAGGCAGTTCATCATAAAAATAATTTAATAAAGGCTGCAGTGTGTATTATTGTGTGTTGATGGTTAGAATTGCTGTGCACTTGAAATGTTTCAACATTGTACAATATTTGTAAATAAATGTTTTTGTACTGACTCCACCAATAAAAGAACATGTTATATTCATATATTTATATATTTTTATTTAAAAAATATTTAAGAATGTACTGTATTTAATTTAAAACATGTGACTGTAAACCATACTGGCTGACACTGTATTTCATCAGGGTGTGAAAACATGTATCAGTTTACGCTCAATTCTCACAGTGCTGTGCACATCACAGTCAGATTTACATTTCAAATTCGAGAGGGGATTTTCCAAAGCAGGCCTCTAAGGGTTTGGGGAGGGGGATGGTGTGATTAGACGCAGGCGTACTGAGCGTTTGAAGCTGGGCTAGGGGTGGATTAATAACACAATGGCAATATGCAGAAGGTTAACGACCCAGTAGTGAGAGGGGGTTGTCAGGATAGGGTGACTCAGACCATTGACGCTTGGCTTGGGAGGGATTAAAAACTCTGGAGGTGTGTGGCTGAAATAGTTAGCAGCACTGTAATTTCAAAAGGCAGTTCATCATAATAATTTGATGAATAAACCCCCAAAGACAAGCCCCAAATACAGTACTTAAAAAGAAAGTCACTTTAACTCCCTGTGCCCCATGCACCAAAAACAAACAGATTTTATACACAGTACAGTATATATACTGTATACTGTATTATAAATTAATATTCATACAGTGTAAACGTCCATTTTTCAGGTATCTCCATGTTTTACAAATGTTTTGTAAATGTTTCTCCGATTACAATGTGGCAGAAGAATTTAATAAAGGATGTAGTACTGTATGTATTATTGTGTGTTGATGGTTATAATTGCTGTGCACTTGAAATGTTTCAACATTGTGCAGTATTTGTAAATAAATGTTTTTGTACTGACTGCACCAATAAAAGAACATTTTCATTTCTCTCACTGTACTGTGCATTGTTTCCATTTGCTCCTTAGATAGTACTGTATAACAAAATACAGAGTAACAAATGTAGATGCTTGCTGCACTGATTTTTTACTACCTGGTCGCGCAATTGGCGTAGGAACTAGGGAAATTGGCGTGGGAACTAGGTCAATTGGCGTGGGAACTTCTGTTCTAGGGCACCTAGAAATAAAATTATTTTTGCCCCTAGATGTTAGGAGCCCCCTCACTTGACCCCAACAGGGTCCGAGCAGTAATGGCGGCGAGAAAGGGTCACGCCGGCGAGGAGGGTCCTAGCATTGAGCGTAATGGCGGACAAAGCTTTGAACTGGCTAAGTCAGAATGAGCAGAAACCTGGAACCCACAAGTCCGGTTCTGTTCAACCTAGAGGGCCCATATTTGGTCACCATGTAGTCCTAGTTACGGCAGGATTGCATGGCAAATTGCGACCCTCTCGTGGCAACAGAACGGAGTCAGGGTAATGTTAAAGTTCAGGTTTCTGCCATTGACTTGCATGGCAGAAAAAAAAGCCACTTTGGTAATGTGCTTTTAAACTGTCTTCTGGTATCTCCGTTTCCGGGAGTCGTGCAAAGCTGATATTTTGCCACTATGGCAAGGGTCCTTCCGCATGAGGACCAGGCGACTTTCAACCCGCTCAGACCCACAGAACGGGTTATTTTAAATTATATTTATATATTTATATATTTTTATTTAAAAAATATTAAAGAATGTACTGTATTTAATTTAAAACATGTGACTGTAAACCATACTGGCTGACACTGTATTTCTTCAGGGTGTGAAAACATGTATCAGTTTACGCTCAATTCTAACAGTGCTGTGCACATCACAGTCAGATTTACATTTCAAATTCGAGAGGGGATTTCCAAAGCAGGCCTCTAAGGGTTGGGGGAGGGGGATGGTGTGATCAGACGCAGGTGTACTGAGCGTTTGAAGCTGGGCTAGGGGTGGATTAATAACACAATGGCAATATGCAGAAGGTTAACGACCCAGTAGTGAGAGGGGGTTGTCAGGATAGAGTGACTCAGAACATTGACGCTTGGCTAGGGAGGGATTAAAAACTCTGGAGGTGTGTGGCTGAAATAGTTAGCAGCAAGCACTGTAATTTCAAAAGGCAGTTCATCATAATAATTTGATGAATAAACCCCGAAAGACAAGCCCCAAATACAGTACATAAAAAGCAAGTCACTTTAACTCCCTGTGCCCCATGCACCAAAAACAAACAGATTTTATACACAGTACAGTATACATACTGTATACTGTATTATAAAGTAATATTCATACAGTGTAAACGTCCATTTTTCAGGCACAGTATCTCCATGTTTTACAAATGTTTTGTAAAAGTTTCTCCGAATTCAATGTGGCAGAAGAATTTAATAAAGGCTGCAGTACTGTATGTATTATTGTGTGTTGATGGTTATAATTGCTGTGCACTTGAAATGTTTCAACATTGTACAGTATTTGTAAATAAATGTTTTTGCCCCCAGATGTTATGAACCCCCTCACTTGACCCCAACAGGGTCCGAGCAGTAATGGCGGCGAGAAAGGGTCACGCCGGCGAGGAGGGTCCTAGCATTGAGCGTAATGGCGGACAAAGCTTTGAACCGGCTAAAGTCAGAATGAGCAGAAACCTGGAACCCACAAGTCCGGTTCTGTTCAACCTAGAGGGCCCATATTCGGTCACCATGTAGTCCTAGTAGCGGCAGGATTGCATGGCAAATTGCGACCCTCTCGTGGCAACAGAACGGAGTCAGGGTAATGTTAAAGTTCAGGTTTCTGCCATTGACTTGCATGGCAGAAAAAAAGCCACTTTGGTAATGTGCTTTTAAACTGTCTTCTGGTATCTCCGGTTCCGGGAGTTGTGCAAGGCTGATATTTTGTCACTATGACAAGGGTCCCTCTGGATGAGGACCAAGCAAATTTCAACCCGCTCAGACCCACAGAACGGGTTATTTTACATTATTAGAAGGGTATATGTTAATACACATTGTATCACTGATAATATTAGAGGTTTATTAGTTGCGCACGATATATTTTGTTTATCATTGTCCTTCACCCATGAATTTGTACAGTGGCTTCATCATGCAACTATATTGCATAAATTTATATATATATATATATATATATATATATATATATATATATATATATACACACAGAGAGATATATATATATACAGTATATACACACACATGATGAACCAATATACAAATAAATGTAGAAGGGTTATCAAAACCATACTGTACTACAAATAACACTTCTCCATACAGACACACTATATTAAAATGAATTTCCTTCAATAATCCTAACTGATCTTACAATCTAAATCATCAAATGCCAATGAAAAAACTCACATTCCAATCAATACATTGCATTTACATTGTATATATGATGCATAAAATCTATGCACCATATACATTCTGCAAATGAGTGTTAACAATATCATTGCAAGCAAAATACAAATACCTCCAAACAAGTAAACTATTTTAACCAATCAAGTAAACAAAAATCAATTAGCATTCATTATTTACATCCCTAAACAATTGACAGTCCATCCCGAACAATTAAACAATTAACTAATTCAAGCCTGGAGCAGAACAATTTAGCATGTGAAAAAATATAAGTACCAACCAGAATACAAAATTTAAAACCAGGGCTAACCCTGTCCACAAGCACACAATACAATACCAAGGATTACATCTATCTAATTGTAAAAAACATTATACACGCATTGAAGCATAGCAGCATAGCCAAATTAATTTATAACACATCAAATCAAGCTTTTAAAATAACAAAATTTCTTACCCTGTATGTATATATCTCTCTAGACATATATACATACATACATACAGTGGCAAGAACTGATATACCACAAATAAAAAAATACACATGTTAAAAAATTTTTTTTAAAAATTTACAAGCACAATTAAATACATTTCTTTCGTTCACGTACCATAACTTGGCCCCACCGACTCCTGTTGAACAGCTTACTCACGTACAAAACCACCAGGCACAGGAACCCATAAAATAATAAACCATTAAAAAATAAACATTAAACTAAAAATCCAAATCAATCCATTGAGTAGTACAGTGGTACATCATACCCATATAATAATATGGGCATGATAAGCCTCTATAGCATTCAATGGGCACCCTAATTACAATATATTAATACACAAGACACACAGTAAGAAAACATAACTAAACTCCAAAATAAAACACTTCACTAAATAAAAACAGTAGCCAGCTAATCCAATCAATAGAAGCAATTACAACATCAACAATGAATTAATTCAACCATTACCCAATCAAACCAATTAATTCCTAAACCAACTCAAAATGAATAGTAACACTAACCAATCCAAACAATGAATTACTCCAACATTAATGAATGTAAACATTAAAACTCAAAGAAATAAATTAAAACAATCTCTGAAGTAACCATAAAACACATTAGCTAACATAATATAACATTAAGTACAAGCGAACACCAATCGCAAACCTTTTATTACATTAAGCATGAACAAGTAAACAATCACAACCACATAATAAACTGCAATGAAAAAAAGCAATAACAAGCGAGAAATGCCCCCCAAATATTGTCATAATAATGTATTAATCTGTACCCTAAAGAGGTACCGATTAATATATTATCAGTCAATGTGCCTCCCCAAAAAATCAAAAAACACATCCAAAGATTAAACCTGTAAAAAGAGACATTTACAAACATTGAATATATTACTTACCATTAGAAGCGGTGGCCCTCCGACTCCCGGGGAAACAGGAAGCTCATGTACCTTGAAGGCCTCCAACAGCATCCGATGCCATCCGCTATGAAGATCCGGCTCAGGTACCCCAATCTTCTTTTTTCTTTCTTTAATCACCTTCTTCTATCTTCATCTGTAACCATTTCTTGTTCTTCTTTATCTTCTTTCTTCATCTGTCAATCCAAAATACCCCATGTTAAATCCCAGCCGATGCTGTCTCGTCAGCTTCTTGGGCTCAAATGAGGCATCACGGCCTAAAATATGGCTTCTGACGTCACATTTACCCTCAAAATGGTTAACAGCCACCTGATTGGCTGTTAAAACCATGTTCCGACTTAAAAGATTTTTTTGCCGTGACGTCACTTAAAGGGAATGATGCCAGCCAATCAGAATGGCTGTGCTTCATTTGCCTTTAAGATGACGTCACGAAGCTGGCGTCACATGGTATTTCAGCCAATCACATCGTGTGTAGAAAGATAGAAAAAATGAGGGATATCCCCAAAAGACTGATGCTACAACCTTGCAGGTAATGTGGACAAGTAGAGAGAATCAGAGTGAAACCACCGCAGCAACAAAATATGACAATCAATAAATCCTCCAAACTTTCAATTGTAGACCCTTATCTTAGATGGGGGGCTTTTGTAGCACGGCTGGTAGAGATACAACGGAGCCCTATCTAGACAGAGCCCAGGAGTAAATCACGAGTCCAGCTACTGCTAGCCTCACCTGCATCTTGTGATCGAAGGGTTAATTCAGCCGGTGCACATCATCTCTTGAACTGAAGAACTGCCGGATGCTGCTGTAAAGGAACGTTGCTGTTGTTGCTGTATATAGCGGTGGCGTGCTCCTGCTCGCAATAGATGAAAGAAGGTAAGTAAAAAGTAGAAGAACGACGGTCACTGCTCCTCTGAAAAAAACTCTCCAACCAGGCGTATAAAACAAAAAAAACTTTAATGCATCAAAAAGAACATCCACATGTCTATGACACTCTGACGCGTTTCGTTCTGGGAACAGAACTTTATCAAAGAGTGCCTTCCACTCCGTAATCCCCCCCATAAGTAGGCCATACTGGATGCTCATTGGCTATACACCATCACGTGTAATCACTCCCACCAATGAACTAAGTGCCAATAGGATTTGAGTCAGATCGGCATACACAGGGGGGGGTAGGGAAGCGCTAACCATACACAGATAATGCGACAATATAGACTTATTACAGATACAGCAAATCACAAAATAAAAACATAATGATTACAAACAAACGGAGTTAAAAGCAAAAAAATATGTGGACCATAAAGAGCAGTAGCTCCAATGGTTATCCTACCTGGACACAAATTGTAGTTAAATATCATTATACTTATATCAACAGCTAAATTAACCAATAATGGTCTTCATGATTATAATAAAGAGGTAAAATCAACCTTTAGTGTGCCCAGGATTGACAGCCAAAGTAACATCCTCACTATACACATAATTAGCTACCATCTATACTACGCCATTAAAACAGGTTGAACCATGGACAGAACATAATGAGTGGCTAAAATTCTAATAAGATATATGAAAAACAATATATAACCAGAGAATATTATTATAACCTTCATACATGAACTTCCCACTTACATCACTATTCATCTAAGTATCTCCATATTAAATTAATATAAATTAATATAAATATAAATCCATCGCATAATATCATGGGGTCTCAAGTTTTGAGCACCACTCAAAGGGAAGCTAGGTAGTTAAAAAATGTTTTAGCTCCCAATCTATATTTATACCAGAGGGATAAAGCGTATTTAAAGTGTGGATCCAAAACATCTCTTGTCTATTCAGTCTGTTAACCCTATCACCTCCTCTTGGGTGACACGGTATATGTTCAATTGCTGAAAATGTAAAATTCACTATACCTCCCCTGGGACAAAGGCTAAAATGTCTGGAAACTGGATGAACATTATCACATTTCTTAATAAGCCTCACATGTTCTGCTATTCTTGTCTTTAAAGGTCTAGTGGTTCGACCCACATATGACTTGTTACAACCACATGACAGCATGTAAATCACAAAACTACTATTGCAGTTTATGAAGCTAGTGATCTTAAACTTCTTTTTGTTAGAATTACACATAATAGCTTTCGTGGGCTGAGCATAGCAGCACATGGAACAGTGGCCACATGAGTAGAACCCTTGGGGTATGTTTCGAATCTTATAGTTAGAGCGGGAGTCAAAGAGACTAGGTGATAAAAGTGTCCCTAGCGTTTTTGCTTTACGGTAACTGAATCTTGGTCCATTTTTTGTAACATCTGAAATATCTCTATCTAGGCTTATTGTTGCCCAATGTTTGTTAATTATATCACGGATAGACTTTGATTGCTTACTAAATGTTGTCACAAAAATAGGGCACCCATCATGGATAGAAGTATTAGACTTAGTATGCCGCATTTTATTTATATTTTTGTGTAAAAGTTTAGTCCTATCCATTGAATCAGCATACTTAAATGCAGTATTAATAATCTCTTCAGTGTAACCTCTAGCCTTAAATCTAGCTGCCATTTCACCAGATTGTTTGATAAATGTGTCGTTACTAGAACAGAGTCTTTTAAGCCTAATGAATTGGGCCTTCGGTATACTATTTAAAAGAGAACGTGGATGGCTGCTATTGGCCCTGAGCAACGTGTTCCTGGAATTTGCTTTCCTGAAAATTTCGGTTTGGATGGTCATGTCGTTATCAATATAAAGCAGTAGGTCAAGGTAATTTATATGATTGGATCTTTGGGAGAGCATTGGATCTTTGGGAGATGGGTTATCGCGGTATGTGGACAGCTTTCTCCAACCATTGGTCTTCCGTCTGCCCTCGTTCATTAAGGACACGTCGGAACTTATTGTCGCTTTGCAGGATGTGGTCTGGAAAAAGGAGTACAGGTGGGTCACATTAGATGTGGTCTCCCTGTACTCCATTATAAAACATGAGCACGGTTTATCTTCTATACAGTAGCGACATACTTTATTAAAGTAAATGCCGGCGGCATGCCGGGATCTGCCCCAGCTGCCGCCAGTAATAAACGCGCGCCGCCGCGTTTCCCCCACTCACCCCCCCTCCTCATCGCGCGCAATTTACCCCCCCTTCCGGACCCCGAACCCGGCTTCTGCTCTGCCCTTCTGCTTCCCCGCACCCCCGCTTACCTTAATTTCATCTCCAGGGGTGTCGGGGAAGCCTGGGGAAGCCGGGGAAGACGGGGAAGCCGGGCGCGCATGTGACTGTGACGTCACAGTGCGCCGCCACGCGCCGCGGCTACCCGCTTCCCAGCCGCATACAGCCAGCGGCTTTTGCTCGAATAAGAGCTGCCGCTGCTGTACGTCACTTTTTAGATTTATCAGACATTTCTGTCACCCAGGGGGTCTTTCTTCTGGAATCAATCACTTTTTTACTAACACATAACTATTTTATGTTTGATTCACGGTTTTACTTACAATTATTAGGCACTGCAATGGGCACAAGTTTGGCACCTTCATACGCTAATTATTTATGGGTTTTTGGGAAGCACAATTTATTTATCACATTAATAATTTATTTCGCACTACTATTATTTTCTTTAAGAGGTTCATTGATGATCTTATAATGATTTGGGAGGGTGATGAGGTTTCACTGCTTACTTTTATTGATACACTAAATCAAAATAATTTAAACATTAATTTCACTTATGAACACAATATACATCATATAAATTACCTTGACCTACTGCTTTATATTGATAACGACATGACCATCCAAACCGAAATTTTCAGGAAAGCAAATTCCAGGAACACGTTGCTCAGGGCCAATAGCAGCCATCCACGTTCTCTTTTAAATAGTATACCGAAGGCCCAATTCATTAGGCTTAAAAGACTCTGTTCTAGTAACGACACATTTATCAAACAATCTGGTGAAATGGCAGCTAGATTTAAGGCTAGAGGTTACACTGAAGAGATTATTAATACTGCATTTAAGTATGCTGATTCAATGGATAGGACTAAACTTTTACACAAAAATATAAATAAAATGCGGCATACTAAGTCTAATACTTCTATCCATGATGGGTGCCCTATTTTTGTGACAACATTTAGTAAGCAATCAAAGTCTATCCGTGATATAATTAACAAACATTGGGCAACAATAAGCCTAGATAGAGATATTTCAGATGTTACAAAAAATGGACCAAGATTCAGTTACCGTAAAGCAAAAACGCTAGGGACACTTTTATCACCTAGTCTCTTTGACTCCCGCTCTAACTATAAGATTCGAAACATACCCCAAGGGTTCTACTCATGTGGCCACTGTTCCATGTGCTGCTATGCTCAGCCCACGAAAGCTATTATGTGTAATTCTAACAAAAAGAAGTTTAAGATCACTAGCTTCATAAACTGCAATAGTAGTTTTGTGATTTACATGCTGTCATGTGGTTGTAACAAGTCATATGTGGGTCGAACCACTAGACCTTTAAAGACAAGAATAGCAGAACATGTGAGGCTTATTAAGAAATGTGATAATGTTCATCCAGTTTCCAGACATTTTAGCCTTTGTCCCAGGGGAGGTATAGTGAATTTTACATTTTCAGCAATGGAACATATACCGTGTCACCCAAGAGGAGGTGATAGGGTTAACAGACTGAATAGACAAGAGATGTTTTGGATCCACACTTTAAATACGCTTTATCCCTCTGGTATAAATATAGATTGGGAGCTAAAACATTTTTTAACTACCTAGCTTCCCTTTGAGTGGTGCTCAAAACTTGAGACCCCATGATATTATGCGATGGATTTATATTTATATTAATTTATATTAATTTAATATGGAGATACTTAGATGAATAGTGATGTAAGTGGGAAGTTCATGTATGAAGTTTATAATAATATTCTCTGGTTATATATTGTTTTTCATATATCTTATTAGAATTTTAGCCACTCATTATGTTCTGTCCATGGTTCAACCTGTTTTAATGGCGTAGTATAGATGGTAGCTAATTATGTGTATAGTGAGGATGTTACTTTGGCTGTCAATCCTGGGCACACTAAAGGTTGATTTTACCTCTTTATTATAATCATGAAGACCATTATTGGTTAATTTAGCTGTTGATATAAGTATAATGATATTTAACTACAATTTGTGTCCAGGTAGGATAACCATTGGAGCTACTGCTCTTTATGGTCCACATATTTTTTTGCTTTTAACTCCGTTTGTTTGTAATCATTATGTTTTTATTTTGTGATTTGCTGTATCTGTAATAAGTCTATATTGTCGCATTATCTGTGTATGGTTAGCGCTTCCCTACCCCCCCCCTGTGTATGCCGATCTGACTCAAATCCTATTGGCACTTAGTTCATTGGTGGGAGTGATTACACGTGATGGTGTATAGCCAATGAGCATCCAGTATGGCCTACTTATGGGGGGGATTACGGAGTGGAAGGCACTCTTTGATAAAGTTCTGTTCCCAGAACGAAACGCGTCAGAGTGTCATAGACATGTGGATGTTCTTTTTGATGCATTAAAGTTTTTTTTTGTTTTATACGCCTGGTTGGAGAGTTTTTTTCAGAGGAGCAGTGACCGCCGTTCTTCTACTTTTTACTTACCTTCAATCACATCGTGTGAACCAATTCCACACTCTGATTGGATGAACTACCTTGTGATACAGCGGCCATCTTGGATTTAGTGACGTCATGTTAAAGGGAATTATGCCAGCCAATCAGAATGGCTGTCAACCACCCCGCAATGCCTAAACAGCCACTAAGGGCCAAATTCCCCCTTCACCCAACCTCAATAGCTACAGTATTGTATTGTATTGTATGTTTCTTACAGTAAGCCTGGCACGGGTGTTTAACTCCTTCATTGCCTTAGCGGTTAGCCGCTAAGGTAATGAAGTTGCTGTACATGCATGTTTCCTGCCTCGGATGCATGCCGTTGGGGTCCGGAGCTGCTATTAATGGCTATCAGCTTTGGAGACCCCCAGCATCAATCCGAGGCAGGAAAGAGGCCTGATTTTTTTCTAAGTCCCGACACATCGCTGCTCATCGAGGCCATCTCCCCACCAATCTCCAAAATTTTGGTGGTGAATTGGATTTGGGGAGAAGAACGCCTTTAAGGGCTGCGATGGGCTGCGATAGGCCGCGACAGCTGACTCGCGGGTCTCTGAATCGCATGAGTTTATCAACCCTCCAAAAATGGTCGATAAGCGGCCGATCGCTGCTCAGTTGGCGAATTTTGGATGGTGATAAAATTTTGCGTCAATACAGGCAGTTATCAAGCACTTATCGAGGCTATCTGAATACGAGTACCCATCTTGGGTGATAAGTGCTCGATAAGGGCCTTATCGAGGCTTTCTGAATAAGGCCCATAGTGTTTCTCATCATTTTCGTACACATCACAACCAGAATCCACTGGGGTTGATGTGTTAAGCAATAGAATTGGTATCGGCCAGTTGGAGAGGGGGGGACCGACTCAATCAGATCAGTAGGCGTGAAGCCTATTGGATCTATGAGTTGAAAACCCTCTCTCCAAGTGGCCTGAATATTGACTTTAAGTTGGGAGTATTTTTAAAGTAATTTTAAAGTAAATTCATTATGTAATTTGTCCTCTATCAATTTGGTTCCTTTTTACCAGGGTCATATCCTTTCCACGGGAACTAGCATAAAGTCCTGCATGTACATAATAAATGGGTAGACTCATTACCAGTAGCACTGAGATGAAAAATACCAATGTTATGGTCTTTTGCGGTTTTATTATTTTTATTGTTTCATGTTTTGGTGTAATGGTTCGTTTTTGTTATTGTTATTGTTATGTTAGTAAGGCTGTTCCTTATACAGGGCTTAATTGGCAATGATTTTGACCAATCATTTTGTCTTTGGCAGTGATGAGTGGCTAAGTGCTTTGTCCAATCACAGTCATTGTAACTGAATATAAGTGTCCAATGCCTAGTACCATTATAATCCCTGATGAAGTGACGCTCAGGCGCATGAAGCGCGTAGGGTCATAGTTCATGAGCTTTTACTACGAACTGAGGCAAGCAACGTTGCAGCGTTGCAGTGTATTATCAGGAAGAGGCTCTTCCCTCCAAGGCCCACCCCCAGCAACGGACATCCGTTCCAGGAGTGTGCGACAGAGTCGGAGTGCTTTTTGCATCAACCCGACGCCACTGAAGGACAAGCTGTTGCCTCCCTTTGACTGCAATCCATTGCACTTATACTCTCAACATCTTGTGAGTAGGATTCCGGTTTTAAACCGATCGGACCAATTGCTTAACAATTGTTCTTATTTGTTATTTTTAATTTATTGTTGTAGTAAATTAGCTCTTTATTTTTCAGCCTTGCTTTTGTTTGTTAATTGTTGTGTATTTGTAGTTCGTGTAGCGTTTGTGTTGCATGTTTGTCTGAGTAGCAGTTTGCACTATGATTGTTTTTTTTGCTTGATTTCCACATATCACGCGACATCTGGCCATGGATCCACCCATATCCCTGTAAGTACAAGAGTTGAAGCAGTTCTTTGTACTTCTTTCCATTTGGACAATATACAGACTGTCTTCGGGTAAAAAACAAAGCTCAACGTGCTTGGCGAGATCCTAAGCGGCGGTTTTAATGGTCCGTTTAGATGGTGATAGGGGTTGTAGTGCCTAACAGTAGGGGCCTCCATTCTTCCAAGGCCATCTTAATAGCGAGGAGCTCACGTTTTCCCACGTCGTAATTTCGTGGTTAGTGCTTTGATGGGTGCAACTACCTCGGAGAAACCCTGGTTGAACCTCCGGTAGTAATTAGAAAAACCCAGGAATCTCTGAACTGCCTTGAGAGACAGTGGTCGTGACCATTCTACGATCGCCCCGACTTTATACGGATCCATATTCAGTCCAGTACTGGATATGATGTACCCACGGAACGTGGTAGAGGACTGATGGAAGTGGCATTTCTCCAGTTTGGCAAAGAGGTGGTTAGTGCGTAATCTTTGGATGACCTACCTCACATGTTCAACATGCTCACCAGTGTTCTTTGAGAAAATCAGGATGTCGTAAAAATATACGACTATGTACTGATCGAGTAGAAAATTCTTGGAACACTGCGGGTGCGTTACAAAGGCTGATGGGCATAACCAAATATTCATAGTGCCCGTAGTGAGTGTTAAACGCTGTCTTCCACTCATCTCCATGACGGATCCTCACCAGGTTGTATGCTCCTCTCAGGTCCAGTTTAGCGAAGATTGTGGCTCCTTGGAGTCTGTCGAATAATTATAAAATTGAAAGGGAGGTGGTAACGGTTTTTGACAGTTATCTTGTTGAGCCCACGATAGTCTATAAAGGGTCTGAGAGATCCATCCTTCTTGACGAAAAGGAACCCCGCAACGGCGGGTGAGGAGGATTTCCGGATGAAGCCACTGAGAAGGTTTTCTTGTATATATTGCCTCATGGCTTAAGTCTCCGGTGCAGACAGAGGGTAAGAGCAACCACAGGAATAGTGGCACCGGGCAAAAAGTCTATGGGACAATCAAAGGGACGGTGGGGCGGTAATTCTTCAGCTTGACCTTTGTCGAAGACATCCCAGAATTCGTAGTATATCTCCGGTAGAGAGTTTCCAGGCTCTGCTAGTAGTAGTCCGGCGAGGGTTTTGGAGGTGTCCAGACATCTTTCTTGACACTGGGTAGGCCAGTGGGTAGGCAAAGAACCGGTCCAATCAACTTGGGGGTTATGTCGCTGGAGCAACGCAGTTTAGAACTATATCTACTGAAGGTGTGTGGATAACTTTGAGTCGTATAGTCTCAGAGTGACCACTGGGGGACTGTAGAGAAAAAGAAATGGTTTGCAAGATAATAAAAGCCGGTTGGAGGGGACAGCCGTCAATAGTCTCGAGACCCACTGGATGAACTTTAGGGATTAAGGGAATCCTGTTCCTCTCCTCAAATCCCTGGTCAATAAAGTTGCCCCCTGACCCAGAGTCCAGAAAGGAACGGGTGGTTGTCTTAAAGTTGTCCCCGCACAAGGCAAAAGAAATGTAGATCCTGGTAGGAGATTTGTAAGGAATATGTGACGTGGTACCCAGTGTAGTTCCCCCGACATTCAATGGGCATTGCTTTTCCCAGCTTTATAGGGCAAATGGCGACTAGGTGCCCATTGTTGCCGCAATACATACAGAGTCCCGAACGTCGTCTTTGCTGTCTCTCTTCCGTGGACAGACGGGTAAGTCCGAGTTGCAAGGGTTCCTCAACTGCTATGGCCGGGAGGTTTCTGCTAGGGATTGGTGAATGAAGAAATTTAGGTGAACTTTGAAAGCGCTTACATCTTCTCTCTTGGAGACGCAGGTCCATCCAGATACAAAGGGCCACCAAGGCTTCTAGTCCCGACGGATCTTACAGTAAGGCCTGAAAGCTGCTGACAATGCCTCGTCATTCCACATCGTCTCGGTTGCAATGGTGTGGGACTCGAGAGCATATCGAGCCACAATGCCATTTCCCTGGGATATATTCAGCAGGGAGGAGGCTACCATTACCTTCCTTTCCCAGTGTGTCAAAGACCCTTCGGAATTACACGGTGAATTGTTCAACGTCGGATGTGAAACGGGTCTTTGCTCCCAAATCGGTGAGGCCCAAGCTAGCACATCGTTCATCAGGAGGGAGATGATGTACACCACATTAGAACGGGGAGAAGGAAAATGGGCAGGCAGTAATTCAAAATGTATAGAGCACTGGTTAAGGAAATACTGGCATCCCAGAGGGTCGCCCCTGTAGCGGTTGGGAGTTGGAAGACGTGGCGCCGAACTTGGGATGGGGGTAGTAGCGGTTGCTACCTGTACAGCAGGCATAGGAATGGCTGGTTGGAGGGCGGTAACCCAGAAGTCTATGTCCCCTAGAGAATGTTGGAACCACTCCATGCATTGATTATTCTGGTTCAGGCACCGTTCCACCTGTTTAAACATCAATTCAATCTTTTGCAATTGTTGAACCACCTCAGTGGGGTCCAGGTGTGTTAGGCTGAGCATAATGTCACGGATGGTCACTAGAACTTGGACTGGATCGCGGGGCTGAGGTGGGAAAGATATATAACCACCGCCCTAGGCACGGGAAGAGTTCCGGATTGCAGGGTCGTGAATGTGTAGCCGGGTCAGGGTAGGTGAGAGGAGAGGATAGCGGGTACTTGCCTATGGTCTGGGGTTGGAGAGTGTAGAATGGTCGAAGTCCATAAGCCATGGTCATGGAGTAGAGAGTGTAGAGGTCTGTTAAACCAACTGTGGTCCGGGGGAACAAGAAGAGACAGGTCAGGCACAAGCAGGGTCACAACAAGAATACAGATACCGACAAGATAAGGTACTCAGACTGCAAATGAGCACGGTGCATAGGAAGGTCTATGCTGAGCAACAACCAGAAGGCAGAGTGACCCTAAATACCAGAGGGAGCCAATGAGATGGAGGAGAGGAGGAGTGGTCAGACATACATGGACCGGGTGATAGGCCGAGGCAGGGTGTAGCTCAGGTGTAGCCCACCTGAGATTAATGTAGACATTAGTGCAGGTGTTGTTCCCTTTAAATGGTGCACGCATGGGCCGTGCACGCCTGAGATCGGAGTGTGACGCGCCACGATGCGCGTGCGGGGGGGACACGCCAATGGAGCTTAAGCCGACAGAAGAGCAGGAGATGTGGGCAGCCACAATGGCAGGACGCGGATGTCAGTAGGTGTGACAGTGCGGGAACCGGAGGTGCAGTGCTGACAGTCCCGCAGGTACAGGAATGATTGGAATTGTAGGCACAGTGCCCCCCGCAGCCCCCAAACCCAGTCCTTCACCAATATCCTGTGAGCACCCTCTCCCTCCCCATGTCCATCATCCCCCAGGGCTGTAATCATCTCCTGTATCCTGGACTCAAGTGTAGTCACTGTGGCTGCAGCTGCTGGCGCTGGCAGAAATGCCAGCTTTCGAGGGCAGAAATGTTTACATCATGCTGCTCTAGATCCTCCTACAGTGGTTTCTTTGCCCGACCAGCCATCGGTAAGCCATATTCTTCACACCGGGCAACGAGCCTGGCACGATTCCAGGTATGGAATCACCCCACTCGCTTGTCCATGCTTCACCTGCAGGTAACAATATATAGCACAAAGAGTGACAGTGTCTTTCGCGTCTTTCACAAACTGTGTGTATGCTACCTCACGCTTTGGGAGCTTGCAACTTCGAGTCTCCTTCTATGCTATAGCACCCTGCATGATACTATATCATAGGCTCAATCAGATCCCGCTGCTGCAGAAAAGTAGCCTGTCATGGGAGATCAGTGCTCTTAACACCTTAATACACAGATCCTTTGATTGAGCAAAGCGAGAGATAAAATAAATTGTGATTTATTTAACACATGAACATACACAGCTCGATTTACAAAATACGAAATAACACTTACTGGGATAGGGCAAAACAAAATAAAATGTTCCCGGAGCGAACTTCACAGAAATAAAGTCTCCAGGCACAAATTCCCAGGAGTGGAGTTTGTGCGCAAACATCCGCGAAACAGTTTTTGGCTAGTGGCGCTGCTCGCAACCAATCTTTCTCCACCGAAGATAATCTTTTCGTTTTCCCGCTGCAGGATTGTACTGCACCGACACACTTTATTCGAGCAAATACCCAGTATGTACCTGGCAGATACCTGGAATGCGCCGCTCCTCACCTCTGACAAGCCCCGTTGCGTTTGCCTTCCCAGCCTGGGTTCATGCCTGGCTGACGGGCGGCTGATCTGTTAAATGATAATGATTAGGATTTAATAGGCTGCAATACTTCGCGTGTCTACCAGATGGCATAAATTCATGAATTGTAATGCAGTATATATATATATACTGTGCAGTATTGCAGCCAGCGGGAATAAAATGCTTCAATCCCTGCCTGGAAAATAACCCAATGCACTCGGGCAGAAAACAGTCACAAACCTCAATACACCCGGGTATACCCGAATTCGTGGGACTAGCCAAGCTCGAATAAAGTGTGTCACCAGTGTAAGGAATCAGGGAACACTTCCTTTTGCGACGTGTTCCCTCCTTACCTGTCATCGTGCAGACCTCCACTTTGGCACCAGCACGTGCGCGCACCCCGTTCTGCTTACAGAGCGTGCTCCCACGCACAGCTCTTCTAGAGTGCCACTGATCTTAGCTCCGCCCCCTCAGACGCGCTGCATTTCTCTCGCACGACACGCACACGTGACGTCGTGTACTGCTCCCCAGATGCGTGGCAAGTACTTACAGACCACTTGTCTCCTGCAGCCAATCCTTGCCTCTGCAGAGGGCGCGCCTCTGCAGAGGTCGCGCCTCTGCTCCGCCTCCCTTGTGACTGCTTCCTGTGTGCTATAAAGATCCTGCAGTTCCCTCCCTGCTTTGCTGAGCATAACTCATTGTAGCCTTGTGTTCCTATACGTCTGTTGTGCCTTGCTCCTTGTCCTGTGTTTTCCCTGCAGTTTCACTCTTCAGGTACCGACCCGGCTTAACTTTGGAAACCCCTCTGGATTTTGAACCCGGCTTACCCTCGATGCTGCTGACCTCTCTGTGGCAAGGAGATGGTTAATCAGGCCTAAATAAAGGTTTTATACCCAGCTGATTAACCCCAACTCGCATTGGAAATGAAGGGGTTAAAAGTATTTGCACTGCACTGCTGTATTTACCCTGTCCCAGCCTTCTTAACCCCCATTTGCAGGCTATTTTCTGCCTGCTGTAATAGAAGTAAATGCAATGTGTGCTATATTCTTTTGAGGCACAAGATGGCGTTGTGAGTGCCAAAGCAAGTCTGATTGAAGAAGCGTGGCTGCGGTTTAGAGGTCTGTTTGAAGTATGGGTATCCATTTCTTTCTAATTGGCCTCGTAACTACAAGTCATTTCAATAATTGGCTTGCGGTTAGATTTGAAGTGGTTTACAGATAAAATGTATCCGTACCTTGTTAGCCCCGTAACTTGAAAGGCAGAAAGTCTATTGCCGTGGGAAGTGTGTCAATTGACATGGGAAGTAGGTGAACTTGGCTTCCCACAAGCAGGAATTTCAATTAAGGGTGCTAACTCACGAACTGAGGCACCCAGCACCCTGATTTTTGGTGTGCAAGTAAAACAAATGACAGTTGTAGTACACCCAGAACATGATGTTTTAATAAAGGGAATAATACTGTGAATTTAAAATGTACAGACAGGAACTGTTTTCTGTTGGGGTACCAGGCACAAAGCCCAGAAAAACGCTGCACCACAAAACGCAAAAGGGAGATAGTAAAAAACAATTTAATGTGCCAAAAAAAGAGAAGGTTACACTGATATGTTTTGCCAACAAATTCAGATCATCAATAAATCTCCTATAAAACACGATGTGATCCCGAAAAAGGTTTGTATCTCCAAACACGTGGAACGACTCCCACCAACCCCTGAAAAGGTTGGCGAACGAAGGGGCAAAACTCGTGCCCATAGCCATTCCATGTGTTCTGAGATAGAAAACTCCATCAAATATAAAATAATTGTGCTTTTATAAAAAGGGAATAACATCCAAAAGAAATGTGTTTTGAGCCAGTGAAATTGATGATTTGTCCAGAAAGTGTCTGACAGCTGCCATCCCTTGTGTGTGTTCAATTATCGAATAAAGGGATACAACATCAAAAGTTACCCAAAGGTAACTACTCTTCCATTGTATGTTCTGTATTTTCTGTTCATTGTATGTTCTGATTCTGCAATCGTTGCATCACATGCTCTGCTATGCAGGTATCTTCCCATTATGTCTCCACAGCCACAGGTAGAAATTATGGGATCTACTCATTTATCAATTGTGAAACCAAGTTTGTCATCTATCTTCTTACCTGTGGCTGTGGAAACAATATTTAGGGCGTACGATACGCTTGCTTAAGCAACGTATTCAAGAACACTTGAGATTAATTTAAAGGGGAGATCTTAATCACCCCGTCTCTAAACATGGGGCGACTTGCCCTGGGGGCAAAGCGGGGTTGTTTACATTTAAGGGCATCTAACACATTCCGCCGCATGTTAGAGGTGGAGATCGAGTTAAGAGACTTGACAGAAGAGAGATGTACTGGATCTTCACATTACGCACTAGAATACCATCTGGTCTCAACACTGATTGGGACATCAGTATTTTTTTGTGATTGATCCAGTGCGTCTTTTCTGCAACTCTCACAATCCTATTCGTTATAACTGCATAATTATTTTTGCTATTGACATTATTACGTGATGTTATCAAATGATGTAATAAGGTTGGCATATGTTTTTTCTGTAAACAAATTTGGTGCAAGACCAATTCCTCTTTTCAATTTCTATCAGTGATAGGTTTAGTGTCCTTATCTTATACATTCAAGATGCATAATCTCCATTTGTATTATGGATAATTTTATGACATTTTACAGGCGCTATATAGATGATTTAATTTTTATATGGGAAGGAGGGGTTGATTCAATTTTATTGTTTATAGACTTAACACCAATGATTTAAAATTCACTTACACTTATGATTTTCACCATATTCAATATTTAGATTTATTATTGTTTATCGATATGGATATGAAAATCAGCTCTGATGTATTTAGGAAGCACAATTCACATAACACTTATTTGAGAGCTGACAGCTGTCATCCCCGGTCTTTACTCAAATCCATTCCCAAAGGACAATTTATATGACTTAAGCGTATCTGCTCCAATAATGAGGATTTTTTAAAACAATCTCAGGAACTTTTATTGAGGTTTGTAGAAAGAGGTTATCTACATTCCGATCTACAAAGGTCGCTAGATGAGATAGCTAATGTGAGCAGGGATGACCTTTTGAACAAACAAAGGAAGATAAAAGACAACTGGGATGAGGTGAATCCAGTTTTTGTAACTCAATACAGTACACAGGCTAACTGTATAAAGAACATTGTTAGGAAACACTGGTCTACCTTGTCTGCAGACCCATTACTTCAAAAAGTCTACTCAGGAGGGCCACGTTTTGTGTTCAAGAAAGCTAAGACAATAGCCAATTATGTATCGAGAAGTCTTTTTTCCTCATCAGGACCACGCCAGGGTCAGAATCTCCCCAAATGATGCTTTAAATGTTTGAAGTGTGTGTTTTGTGCACACATGGAGTCGTGTGGAGAATTTGAATCATCTAATACAGGACAACAATTCCCCATAACATCATTTATTAATTGTGATACCACATTCACGGTCTATCTTTTGGACTGTGGATGTGGTAAACAATATGTAGGACGCACCACTAGAGCCCTGAAAGCCAGAATGAGGGAACACATAAGACTCATTAAATCAGGAGACCTTACCCATCCTGTTGCCCAACACTTTACCAATTGTAGATTGGGAAATATAAAAAATCTGAAATACAGGGGTATACAGTAGAACATGTTCCTAAACCAATAAGGGTCTGTAACAGAATAGATTCATTAGATAAGAGGGAACTTTATTGGATCTTCACCCTGAATACAAGAATACCCAATGGCTTAAACTCAGACTGGGATCTTAGTCCATTTCTGCGTTAAAATAATTTCCCGCTATATCTTAAGTTCAGTAATGATGACGTTTTCATAAATGTAGATGATTCCCAATTGTTCATAATTTGAATATGTATATTAACATGTGATATAACAGATAAGGATATAACTGTACCTAAGAATTATGCAATTGTATGTTTATACTTGAACTATACTTAAAAATTATGCATTTGTATGTTCATATACTGTATTTGGTATACCATTATCATGTCACATTATTTTGTGGTTTGATTAACTCCAAGGACTTCCTTCTCGATTTCTTTTAAACATTAAAATGCAGGTTTCTGATCTGTACCATTGGATCACGTTCTCCTTTTTGCATTTAAATAAATTGTTTTTACATACTTACATTTATTCAATATTAAATTGATATTAATACTCATGCAATATTGGCTTATGCATATCAGGAGAATATGCTCCATGGTTCACTATTTGATGTTTCTCCAGGTGTAAATTATGGTATGTATACGTACTGTATATGTATAATTTACTGTTTTTAGCTTTTATTAGTCTTCATTCTTTTAATTCATTTTTGTATTTGGTTAGGTTAATAGGTTGTGGAAGGATATCGTTTTCTTCCCCTTCTTTTTAAATGGTTTAAATATGTTATAAAGGCATCTTGTAGCTAGGTCTATTTCTATTTTGATTTTCTGAGTGTTTAGAGTATGTTGTTATATTTGTTAATTGTCAATAAAGTTTGTTCATTCTGTGTGCACGCATGTGCGCGCTGACGTCACCATTGCGCAACGCGCATGATGCGCCACTTGTGACGCGGTCTGGCGCAGAGCGGATGGAGTCGGATGGCGGGAAACTGTGTGTATATCAGAGACTAGGTAAGAGGGGATCAGTATACACCTTGATAAAGAGCGATCCGCTCGAAAGACGTTGGTGGGGGCCCGTGGGCTCGCTGTATTTTTATGTTTTGATCCATTAAATATTTTTATGGGACACACACTCTCTCGCAGTTTTTTCTCCTTTTTCTGTGCCTAGTTGTGCTCCAACTTTCCCTTACTGCTTTGCTGTTACCCATGGAAAACCGGATGCACACACCAGAGGAGGAAGTTCCTGGAGACCATCAATATGTGAGTTATACTACTCTTATATACCTTTTTACTGTTCCACAGCGATACATCTGACTGGACACTAGCTAGTGGGAGTTGTTACTAATCATAGTGGAACTCTATCCAGGCCATCGTTTTATAGTGAAAGTAGGTGTGATCTACATGTGATTTTTGGTCTATTATTTCCGTGATACTCCAAGGATTTATACAGTTAAAGAAGGCATTTATGGACTTGTAATAGTCTTGATCACTGTTTTAGAGCACCATACAGCATTTTTTCTAAATGTACATTAGATATAAAATATATATATATGCTTTTGATAACTGGTATATATACACGAGTTGTGAGATATGTAATCCATGTATTACATGGATTACAGGACAACTATCATTCAAGACACTGTTCAACATCCCCTAGTGGACATCCAGTACATGGTGATATTAATATCTTTACCTTGTAGAATATGGTTGTGATGGGGGAGGGGTGCCAAGTGAGTAATAAAGGGGTCACCCCCATTAGGCACCCCCTTCAACCGTCTGGGAAGTGAGGGGTTTACCAGAAATGTACTTATAATACATATGTTGCCCTGCTTCACAACCAAAAGGTATGTCCCTTGGTTATCATAATCCCACATTTAGAGGGATTTCATGTATTTTTATTCCCCTGCTCAAGAAAAACTGTGTTCTATTTGCTAGACGTGTATATTGGTACAATTATTGGTGTTTGTACCTTTACAGTGTATGCACCAACCACATTCACTGGGATCAGGTCGGGAGGGAAAGGGTTAATTGCATTTACATGATTATGGCCCTTTGCTCCCTTTCCCGCCTTTTCAGTCTCCATTTTGCAGCATCTCCATAGGTCGCCATTGGAGCCCCATGTAATCCTATGGAGATTTTACAGATTTGTCCCCTTACCTGAGAAGACCTGCAGGTGGCGCCCGAGAGAAGGAACGGAGCTTCCCCATTGAAAGTGAATGGAGTAATGTCTTTCAATGGGAATTCCTCGAGTCGGACCTCCAGGAACGACCGCAAAACCGCAAAAGCGGATACAATGTCAATGAGGAGCTTTGATAACACAATTGCCGTAGGAACTAGGCTTTGTCAAGTTCACCACCAATTAGCGTGGGAAACATTTGTTCTAGGTCATCCCGAAATAAAATTATTTTTGCCCCTAGCCCCTAGGAACCCCCACACTCGACCCCTACCGGGTCCGACAATTAATGGCGAGCGAGAAAGAATTGCACCGGCCATGAGGGTCATGAGGGTCCTACCATTGACCGCAATGGCAGAGAAAAGCCACGTGGCTTTCAAATACTACAGCCGCGGCCCCTTTTATTCTCCAACATCACCGCATTTTTTCGAATGCCACGCACTTCACCGCGTTCATGCCGCATTCTGACCGCATTCATACCGCATTCATGTTGCATTCACAGCCACGGTTGATGCGCGGTTGATGTGTTTATTGATAATGGTTTGGATTTAATTGGTTGAAATTCTTCGCGTATCCGCCAGATGGCAGATATTCATGAATTGTAATCCGCATGCGCTTCAGTAATGTGTCGACTTGCAGGTATTTCGTTTAATACCACAGTGGTCTATTGTAAATTGGCCTTGGGACAGAAGCAAGAAGTTACAACAATGTATCAATTTAGGCTTTTCATATTAAAAAAAGACAAGCACCGTTTCCGGTCTGGTTATTGTCCTGAGAGTCCCGCCATGAGTGCACAATTGCAGTCCGTGTTCCAAAAACCCGACAGAACGTACGCTTATTTAATATGGGCCGCAATTAATGCAACAGATGATAAGATGGCAACAGTTGTTCAAATTTATCAGTATTTTATCGAAAACTATGACTTTTACAAATTTTCGCCAGATCCTCATGTGTGGAAGCGTGCAATAAGGAAAAGGTTATGTAGCGATCCATGTTTTTTTCGTATTGATCCTGATTTTATTGGAGGGTATTGGTGTGTTTCACTGGGTTTTTCCCATATCTATGATCATGCAGACGGCAAAAGGCAAAAGGTCGTGTTAAAACCAACTAAGAAACGTCAGTCGCTGGCAAGCAATGCGCCAGCACCAGCACCGGCTTCCAATAACGGTCCGACCGTCAGTGACAACCCTTGCTGTCTGTCCCCGCACGGATACCTGCAGCCTGAGCCAGATTTCACGTACAGTTTCAAGCAAGCTTGCATGTACCTAAGAGATTTCCAGCCTCATTAGCTGACTACGGGTGTATTAGTCCCGCGGTCACCTGTCAACAAAGTGTACTGTATCATCAACAATACGGGACTGGTAGTGGCTCGGCGCCAGCTGATTGGGAAAGTCTATGGTGAGTAATGTTGTCGTATTTTATTCTGTTTTTTTTATTTTGCAAATATCAATATCAGTGCGATTCAAAAGTCAAGCGATTCTCCTGTAAGCAATAACATTGGCTTAGCGGCTTCTACAGTAGATACTGCACAATTGGTGAAAAGCTAGGCACATGCGCATTGGAACCTTCTTGAAAAGCATATGCGTGTCATCACATCGACGGTAGGCACATGCACATGTGAACAGGGGACTGACCATTACAGTAAAACTTTTACTTTTGTTTTCCTCCGAAAAGTAAACTTTGTCATCTCATGCGGAAAACGGCAAAGGGATTTCGGCAAAGGGATTTCTATGGATAAAATCGCTTTGTGTAACAATGTCTGCACATTGCTGAATCAGATTTAAAAAAACACGTACCGGAGGAGTCAACAGTTTAGTGGCCGTTGTTATTGATCAGGATAGAATACCTGAAAAAGTATGCTGATGTTTTCAGACCGTATACAGTGGCGACACATTTTATTCTAACTCGGCTAGTTCTTCGAATTTCAGAATATCCCGGTGATGTGCGGTTTTGTGTCGTTTTCGCCCGGAGTGAATTGCGTTATTTTCCCGGTTGTGATTTAAGCATTTTATTCCCGCTGTCTGCAATACTGCAATGCCGTGTAAAAATGCATAGGGGCGTTTGCGAGCTGTTGTCTTTGAAGCCGTCCCCTATAACCCCTAACATACTGTACACATACAGTACTGACCTGTATATGCACATCAATGATACTATGGGCCGGCGGGGGCGAGATGTGTTTGCAGCAGAGAGAGATCCGCTGCTCTCTCTGCGCAAACATCGGCACATTAAAAATTATTTAAAATAAATTTTTATTCATAGTGTACATGTGCAGGGGGTCTCCGGAGCTGAACCGCATTGGTTTCAGGTCCGGGGCCCCCCTGCTTCCTGAGATACAGGTCCCTTTATGAGATGCCGGTATCCCTCTGCATTTCAAGGTCCCGATCACGTGACCGCGGCATGTAAACCAAGCAGAGGGATACCGGCACCCCCTAAAGGGGCCTGTATCTCGGGGAGCAGGGGGTCCCCGGAAATAAAACCACAGCGGTTTAGCTCTGGAGACCCTCTGCACATCTACAGTATAAATAAAACACATATATAAATAAACACTCGTTCCTTACCTTTGCGGCTATGTGCTATGGTAACGAAGCAGCATGAATGTATTTTAATAATATTGTACAGTGAGCAGGGGGTCTCTGAGCCAGAAATCAAAGCTCAGGGGACCCCCTGCTCCTGCACAATATTATTAAAAATACAGAAATGCTGCTTCATTACCATAGCTGATAGCCGCTAAGGCAATGAAGGGGTTAACCCACCGTGCCCGCTTTATTGTGGGTAGCGGGGGTGGGTGAAGGGGGTATTTGGCCCTTGGTGTGAGTTTAGGATTTGCGGGGGGGTTGCGGGTGCACTTAACCCCTTCACGACCGAAGCAGTTAATACCGCTACGGTCATGAAAGGGTTAACGCCTCTCGCTACCCCCCGCAAGCCCTAAACAACCACCATTGGGACTAATACACCCTTCACCCACACCCGCTATCCACAATAAAAAAATTCACACACAGCAGCCGCCCAAAAAATAAATAAATAAATCTAAATAAATAAATAAATACATGAATATAAATAAATAAATAAATAAATAATTTTAAAATACATTTTTATTCATAGTGTAGATGTGCAGGGGGTCTCCGGAGCTGAACCGCATTGGTTTCAGGTCGGGGGACCCCCTGCTTCCTGAGATACAGGCCCCTTTAGGAGATGCCGGTATCCCTCTGCATTTAAAGGTCCCGATCACGTAAACCAAGCAGAGGGATACCGGCACCCCATAAAGGGGTGCTGTATCTCGGGGAGCAGGGGGTCCCCGGACCTAAATCCACAGCGGTTCAGCTCCGGAGACCCTCTGCACATCTACAGTATAAATAAAACACACACATCAATAAAGAATCGTTCCTTACCTTTGCAGCTATGTGCTATGGTAACGAAGCAGCATGAATATATTTTAATAATATTGTACAGTGAGCAGGGGGTCTCTGAGCCAGAAATCAAAGCTCAGGGGACCCCCTGCTCCTTCACAATATTATTAAAATTACAGAAATGCTGCTTCATTACCATAGCTGATAGCCGCTAAGGCAATGAAGGGTTAAGGCAGAATAGCATGTTTATTGGGGACATTTGCCCCCAATAAACATTGCAATAAACAACATACAGTACACCCCCTGTGTATTTAAAATACATAAACAATAAATACATTAAATACATATTTTTAATGTTTGTGTTAAACCTCCCTGCCTTGACTGTAATCTATGTAAAGCCCCCTCCCCCTAATGTGTCTGTTAAGCTTCCCTGCCTTGACTAATCTGTGTAAAGCCCTCTCCCCCTATTGTGTCTGTTACACAGATTACAGTCAAGGCAGGAAAGTTTAAGCCCCCCTCCCCCTATTGTGTAGGTTAAGCTTCCCTGTTTTGACTAATTTGTGTAAAGCCCCCTCCCCCTAATGTGTCTGTTAAATCTCCCTGCCTGTGTTTCTGTGAGTGCAGATAAAAACCTGTCACATGGTACTAGAGCCAATCAGAGTGTGGGAACTCCATCCCTACTCTGATTGGCTATAGTACCCTGTGACAGGCTTTCAATGACGTCACATTCTTTCTCCCCCAAGACTCTGTCACATGGTATACTAGAGCCAATCAGAGTAGGGATGGAGTTCCCACGCTCTGATTGGCTACCGTACCATGTGTGGAAGGCCATGTTTTTTTTAATGACGTCATCTTAAAGGCAATTGAATCAAAGCCATTCTGATTGGCTGTGCTTTCATTGCCTTTAAGTGACGTCATCATTTTTATTTTTATCGGCCAAAACACATGTTTTTCACGGCCCAATCAGGGCCGTGGAAACCATATGATGAAAATGTGACGTCATAGGCCTTTAAAAGCCTATGTCGTCTCATTTTGAAGCCAGACGCCGAGGAGGAAGGAACTCCTATGAAGAAAAAAGACAAAGGCGTGGCCGAATACGGAAAGAAGACCCCGCCCGGAAAAAGATAGAAGAAAGAAGAATACAGATGAAGATGGATTACAAATAGAAGACCCGTGGATTGATTTGGATTATTAGTTTAATGTTTATTTTTTTTATGGTTTATTATTTTATGGGTTCCTGTGCCTGGTGGATTGGTTCGTGAGTAAGCTGCGCAACGGGAGTCGGTGGGGCCAAGTAATGGTAAGTGAACTAAAGAAATGTATTTTATTTAACTTGTTAATTTTTTTAAAAGGTTTTTTAACATGTGTATTATTTTTTTTTTGTGGTATATCATTTCTTGCCACTGTATGTATGTATGTATATATGTCTAGAGAGATATATACATACAGGGTAAGAAATGATGTTGTTTTAAAAGCTTGATTTGATGTGTTTTAAATTAATTTGTCTATGCTGCTATGCTTTATTGTGTGTTTAAAGTATTTTAAAATTAGATAGATGTAATTGTTGATATTGTATTGTGTGCTTGTGTTCAGGGTTAGCCTTGGTTTTAAAGTTTGTATTCTGGTTGGTACTTATATTTTTTCACATGCTAAATTGTTCTGCTCCAGGCGTGAATTTGTTAATTGTTTCATTGTTCGGGATGGACTGTCAATTGTTTAGGGATGTAAATAATGATTGCTAATTGAGTTTTGTTTACTTGATTGGTTAAAATAGTTTACTTGTTTCGAAGTATTTGTATTTTGCTTGCAATGATATTGTTAACATTCATTTGCAGAACGTATATGGTGCATAGATTGTATGTATCATATATACAATGTAAATGCAATGTATTGATTGGAATGTGAGGTTTTTCATTGGCATTGATGATTTAGATTGTAAGATCAGTTAAGATTATTAAAGGAAATTCATTTTAATGTAGTGTGTCTGTATGGAGAAGTGTTATTTGTTGTACAGTATGGTTTTGATAACCCTTCTACATTTATTTGTATATTGGTTCATCATGTGTGTGTATATACTGTATCTCTCTCTCTCTCTCTCTCTCTCTCTCTCTCTCTCTCTCTCTCTCTCTTTGTGTATATATATATATATATATATATATATATATACTGTATATATAGTTGCATGATGAAGCCACTGTACAAATTCATGGGTGAATGGTGGGTATCGGGCCAGTGTGGCTTAAAGCCTTAATTACCTTTGCGGTTATTATCTGATAAGGTGTTTAAGGGGTTAATTGTTATCTGAATGTACGTGCAATGTATTGGCTTTGTATTTGCTATGTATTTTGTGGGCAAGACAAGGATGTCGCTGGCGACGGAGACTTCTTATTGATGAGGTCAGTAGTACTTTATGTATTTTAATATGCTAGTTAATGTTTTTAATAATGGGCAATTAATCTATTATCCATATCTGGATAATAGTTATTTTGCACATTATTGTACTGTAGGTGTTGGGGGGGGGTGTATGTATTGAATGTATAGGCCAGGTTTATTTTTTTTACATTCAGGGTTTGTTCCGTGGTTCTGCGTGGGACCTCTGGAGACCACCTGTGGGTCTCCTCGGGTATCTCACGGGTATCAGGCTGGTGGTTCCACGGGTGACACATGCGGGGATGAAGCGGTGGCCTCACATCTGTGGGGGCACCTCGGACCCGTAGTCTGCGGGGATGAAGCGGTGGCCTCACATCTGTGGGGGCACCGCCGACCCATAGGTGCGGGGATGATGATGTGTGGTCCCACATTTGTGGGGGCACCGCGGACCCGTAGTGAGCACTCGATAGTTCCCAAGACCCCCGTGGGAACCACCCGAGGCCCCGCAGACACCTGTGGGTCTGACCTGGGGCTCCCAGACATCTGCGAGCCTACCGTGGGGACCCAATTGTGGCCCACGGTGACCCAAGGAGACCACCTGGGGGCCATGGTGCTGGCGGGACCCACCAGCAGGCCTCCAGAACCTGTTTGAAAAGGGCTGCTGGTACCCTGTTGGTCTGTCAGGTGCCCCGCCAACCCACCGGGGACTCACATGGGGCTGCGTTATGAACCCTGTTTGTAAAAGGATAAATCTTGTACTTATGGGGGGGCACAGGGGGTGGGTAATGTATTTATTAATTATAATGATGTTTATTGTGGGCCTGTGTATTGTTTTTATTGTGGGTACTTGGGGTGGGGGGGGGGGGTTTCCCCAACGGTATGTGGGTAGGCCTCCCTTGTGGGTAGTGGGTGAGGGTGGTTAGGCCTGACGGGTTGGCTGGGGGGTTAGTTTGGGAGGGTATGTAGACGTCCCGAGTGGTGGGTGAGGGTGGTTTAACCCCTTAATGACTGTAGTGGTTAATAACAGCTATGGTGATTGAGGGGTTAGGGGACATTACTTTGGATGTTTTAATTTATGTCTCTGTTTTGCAGCAGCGGAGGGGCCATGGGCAGGTGGGTAGTGGGTGTGGGTGTGGTTAGGCCTCACGGGGTGGGCCATTGGCAGTGAGGCACTGCATTATATTTACATGGGATCCCCCTCCCCACATTTACATACACTGCACTCACAGAAACACAGGCAGGGAGATTTAACCGACACAATAGGGGGAGGGTGCTTTACACAGATTAGTCAAGGCAGGGAAGCTTAACACACACATTAGGGGGAGGGGGCTTTACATAGATTACAGTGAAGGCAGGGAGGTTTAACACACACATTAAAAATATGTATCTTATGTATTTATTGTTTATGTATTTTAAATACACAGGGGGTGTACTGTATGTTGTTTATTGCAATGTTTATTGGGGGCAAACGTCCCCAATAAACATGCTATTCTGCCTTAACCCTTCATTGCCTTAGCGGCTATAAGCTATGGTAATGAAGCTGCATTTCTGTATTTTTAATAATATTGTGCAGGAGCAGGAGGTCCCTTGAGCTTTGATTTCTGGCTCAGGGAACCCCCTGCTCACTGTACACAGGGAACCCCCTGCTCACTGTACAATATTATTAAAATACATTCATGCTGCTTCGTTACCATAGCACATAGCCGCAATGGTAAGGAATGAGTGTTTATTTATATATGTGTTTTATTTATACTGTAGATGTGCAGAGGGTCTCCGGAGCTGAACCGCTGTGGATTTAGGTCCGGGGACCCCCTGCTTCCCGAGATACAGACCCCTTTAGGGGGTGCCGGTATCCCTCTGCTTGGTTTACATGCCGCGGTCACATGATCAGGACCTTTAAATGCAGAGGGATACCGGCACCTCATAAAGGGGTCTGTATCTCGGGAAGCAGGGTGTCCCCGGACCTGAAACCAACGCAGTTCAGCTCCGGAGACCCCCTGCACAACTACACTATGAATAAAAATGTATTTGAAATCATTTTTAATGTGCCGATGTTTGCGCAGAGAGAGCAGCGGATCTCTCTCTGCTGCAAACACATCTCGCCCCCGCCGGCCCATAGTATCATTGCATATACAGTACAGCCAGTCCTCGGTTATCCAACACAATTTGTTACTCAAAATGGCGTTGTAAAGCGAAACGTTGTAAAGCGAAACACATTTTCCCATAGGAACACTGTTTAAATGAAAGGTTCCGTTCCTGAAGGCATTTTTAACACTAAAATACACCAAATATTTTATGCAGTCAATAAGATATGCAGCACACACATAAATTATATAGTGTATATACTGTATTATATATATAATATAACATAATAAATAATATATTATATAGTATAATATAATATTATATAGTATAATATTATATATATACGCTCTTACGACGCTTTGCAACGTTGTTCATGTGAATGTGTATAAATATACACACATACACAACGTTGCAAAGCATCGTAAGAGCGTTGGATAAGCCATTTTGGCGTTGTAAAAATGAATATAGGTATGCATTGCATAGCGTTGGATAAGCCATTCATTGTAAAGCGAAGCGTTGTAAAACGAGGACTGCCTGTACTGTATGTGTACAGTACTGTATGTTAGGGGTTATAGGGGTTGTTGTTATACAGTATATATATATACTGCATTACAATTCATGAATTTATGCCATCTGGCGGACACGCGAAGCATTGCAGCCTATTAAATCCTGAACCATTATCAATTAACTCATCAACCGCGCGTCAGCCGAGCATGACCCGTGGCTGGGAACGCAAAAGGAATGCGGCATGCTCCAGGTGAACAGCGTCGCATTCCAGGAACAAGCCAGGGACAAACCGGTGATTTGTTAGAATAAAGTCTGCCGCAGCAGTACAATACTTTTTTTTATATATACTGTATAATAAACCCGAGAAAATAAAAAGTATGAATTTATTCTATATGTATTCCAGTACATATGTGTATTTTATACCCGTACAGCATGTATTGTTTTAATACTCTTGTGATGTACAGTGCTGAGCATGCCTACAGTATACAGTAGAGTATGCCTGGACAGTACTGTACATTCTAGAAACACTGTATTTTGTTACAGTATAAAAGGAGACAATGGAACAATTTAAAACAAATCAATATTTTCTTTTATTGGTGCAGTAAGAACAAAAACATTTACAGGCATACCATGTTTTACGTACACCCGCTTTACGTACACTCGCAAGTACGTACACTTTTTTAAAATTGCACCATACCCCTTGTGTACGTACGTGTGCTTCGCAAGTATGGACACCAGGGGGTGGCGTGCGTGTGCTGCGGCGGTGTGCACCCTCTTCCGTTCCCCAGCTCTTCCTTTCCCCAACTTCAGATCACACCCCTCGGCTATTCCTTTCCCTGGCTCATCCTCTCCCTGGCTCTTCCGATCACCCCCCCCTGGCTCTTCCTATCACCCCCCCTGGCTCTTCCGATCACCCCCCCTGGCTCTTCCGATCACCCCCCCTGGCTCTTCCGATCACCCCCCCTGGCTCTTCCGATCACCCCCCCTGGCTCTTCCGATCACCCCCCCTGGCTCTTCCGATCACCCCCCCTGGCTCTTCCGATCACCCCCCCTGGCTCTTCCAATCACCCCCCGGCTCTTCCGATGACTCCCCGGCTCTTCCGATGACTCCCCGGCTCTTCTGATGACTCCCCGGCTCTTCCGATGACTCCCCGGCTCTTCGATCACTCCCCGGCTCTTCCGATCACTCCCCGGCTCTTCCGATCACACCCCTGGCTCTTCCGATCACTCCCCGGCTCTTCCGATCACTCCCCGGCTCTTCCGATCACTCCCCAGCTCTTCCGATCACCCCCTGGCTCTTCCGATCACCCCCTGGCTCTTCTGGTCACTACCCGGCTCTTCCGATCACTCCCCGGCTCTTCCGATCACTAACCGGCTCTTCCGATCACTCCCGTGGCTCTTCCGATCACTCCCCGGCTCTTACGATCACTCCCCAGCTCTTACGATCACCCCCGTGGCTCTTCCGATCACTCCCTGGCTCTTTCGATCACTCCCCGGCTCTTCCGATCACCCCCCAAGCCCGCTCAGAGCCTACTGCAGTACAGCTGCTGCCCGCATCCTGTACGCCGCTGTGTGATGTGAGAGGGACATGCGGGGGGTGGTGGGTGGTGGGTTATGTGAGGGACATGTGGGGGGTGGGGGGCTGTGGGTGATGTGAGGGACATGCGGGGGGTGGGGGGCAGTGGGTGATGTGAGGGACATGCAGGGTCATGCAGGATTTGACTCCTCCCCGCTTCCTCTGTATTGGCTGAAACATCCGATTGATGGGCAAATCAGATGTAAGCATGGGGTATTTCAATGCTGTACTGATTAACCATCCATTATCCCTGATGAAGAGACCGTAAGGTTTCGAAACGCGTTGGATTAAAGGATCGAATTTGTTTTAGCATATTGGACTCTCTACTACACTATTGCGGGCTCACTCGGTGATTGAAAAGATCGCGACGTGCTGTCGCTTCTGAGTGACGTCACAAATCCGGAAGTGCCGGATCGGTGGGCTGAAAAGCGTGTATCCAGCTACTGCAGGAATTGACTGATACCACGACATTACTCGTGTACACCACGAGCTCGTTGGACTCTCCACCACTGTGAGTGGGACCATCCAGGCTCTACCTTGGGACCGAGAGGCCGAGACACGGGGAGCTGCATGTATCTTCACTGATGACATCTGAATTGGCGTTCTGTCTGGTGCATGGGTAACATTAACCCTTGATATGCCTGTTTAATTTTGTTTTGATGTACGCACAATACTTACCCTTATTTGTTGGTTATTTTTAATATATCTTTTAATACACTATGAGCGTTGTGCGCTGTGTTTTTTTTGTATTTTGACTGTACTTATAGGGGGTGTTCTTGAGCCATCCCTGGTATCATACATGAAGTTCAAAGATAATGATATACTTTAATTTCAAAATGCAGTTCATCATAATAATATGATCCCTACACCCCCAAATACAGTACGTAAAAAGCACACAAATCAACCATGTGCAGTCAAACGCACAGGGTCGCAGTCCAAAGCTACAGCACAGATTGAATATTGTAATACAGTATCAAGATGGTTTTTGCAGGCTTGTGGAGAAAAGAAAAATAAAATATTTTTTTTTTTTGGTCACTCACTCAAGCAAGCAGTGGTGGGCGAAGTTACAGGCGCATGCGCAGTAATCACCTGCTGTCAAGCATGAATGTGATTGAAACCAGACACACGTGCAAAGGAATGGTGTGGGAAATACCCTGCAGTGCAGTTAATTATCCTGAGCGAGGGGAGAGCGCTGTATATGCCGAAATGTGACACTGTTACAGTACTGTACACGCCTATGCATTTCAACAATTTTCAAATGAGACATACTGTACAGTACAGCACTGCAAATGCATGTATACTTTAAATATGCAAATTTACAATTACTGCGCGCGCACACACAGACTGTGTACTGACGTAGGTTGAACCGCGAAGGTATTAGACTTCCAAGACAACCGCTCACAAACGCCACCCTGAGTTTTTACACGGCATTGCAGTATTGCAGACAGCGAGAATAAAATGCTAATATCACTAGCGCTAAAATAACGCAATTCACTCCGGACAAAAAAAAACGCACCTGACCGAGATTATCTGAGAGCCGTGGATCTAGCCGATTTAGGTTAAAGGCGGCCGCCACTGTAAAACACACAAATAAAATTTCATAACAATTAGAAATGTTTAAATTTATATTTTCACTATGTTGTTTTTCAAAAAATTATGTATCTTGATTTCTAGCTATATATATATATATATATATATATATATATATATATATATATATATATGTATATATATATATATATATATATATATGTGTATATACATATGTATGTATATATAAAAAATATTTTAACTGTATTTAAAATATATCTATAAATACAGATATATGTACATACATAATACACAAAAAACACAGCGCACAACGCTCCTAGTGTATTAAAAGATATATTAAAAATATATAACCAACAAATTGTAGCCCCCTCCCCCACGAACACACACAAGGCTCGCTCAAGGATTTGAAACTCCACAGAGTTTTTAATTTTCTGAAGCTTGACATTGTGTTCTTAATCCGTCCATAGCCGAGCGTCAATCACCTCACTGCGCCTGTGTGTAATCCTCTTTGAGATGGGAGCTAGATGATTACTGCGCATGACTCACCTACCCCCCCTCCACAGAGTCATTAATTTTCTGAAGCTTGACATTGTGTTCTTAATCCGTCCATAGCCAAGCGCCAGTCTCCTCACTTCGCCTGCGTGTAATCCTCTTTGGGATAGGAGCTAGTTGATTACTGCGCATGCACCTGTAACTTCACCCACCACTGCTTGCTTGAGTGAGTGACCAAAAATTTTTTTTTTATTATAATTTTTTAATTGTCATTTTCTCCACAAGATTGCAAAACAATCTTGATATTACGATATTCAATCTGTGCTGTAGCTTTTGACTGTGACCCTGTGCGTTTGACTGCACATGGTTGATATGTGTGCTTTTTACTGTATGTACTGTATTTGGGGGTGTAGGGATCAAATTATTATGATGAACTGCCTTTTGAAATTACTGTACTGTATGTAATTTCTTTGAACTGCTGCACAGCTAATCCTTCATGAAGCCCCCTCCCACACGCACACACACAAGGCTCGCTCAAGGTTTTGAAAGTCTTATCGACAGACACCCGCACAGAGTCATTAATTTTCTGAAGCTAGTCATTGTGTTTTTAATCCGTCCCTAGCCGAGCGTCAATCACCTCACTGCGCCTGCATGTAATACTCTTTGAGATGGGAGCTAGCTGATTACTGCACATGACTCACCCACCCCACCCCAACCCTTTGAGGCTTTGTTTACGGTAACGCTTTGGAAAATCCCTTTTCGAATTTGAAATCTAAATTTGATCTGCACAGCATTGTGAGAATTGAGAGTTAAAAAAACCATTAACTGATTCATGTTGTTTTGTCATTCATTCTTTTTCTTTGGTGTACTGTAGGTGTGGGGGGGGGGGGTTGTCAATGATTATGATTAGCAGGAATGTAAATAAATATGTATTTTATCAGGAACAATAAAATACAAATATAAAAATAATCATGAATAATAGATAATGCAGTAATTATTAAGTTCTTCTGGCAGATTGAAATTGGATAAACATTTATAAAACATTTATAAAACATGGTAGAAAGGGGGGGTGATAGACAGCACTCTGACACAATGACTCAGCAAGGTTGCAGGGTGCACGGAACAGGAAGGGACCCTAATTCCCTTCAGAAGTACTAACAAACCAAAAGATAGTACCAGCACTCTCTGTCTCACAGCTATAGATATAGGCGAATACCAGTGTAGGGAATAGGAATAATTTAATGACACTAATAATAAACTGAAAACATAGCAACAATAGCCAATACGCAAATGCAAGAATAAATAGCACCATAGAGAAAATCAAAAATTAAAGGGGGTAGAGGGGAAAGAAGGAGAAGGGGAAAAAAACATGAAAGAAAAGGAAAAAATCAAAAAAATGAAAAAAGGAAAGCAAACTAGGGGGACGATGTTTCGAGGGGTGACCTTTTCAACTGGCCCATTCCCCCTGGTCCCAAAGGGTCCCAGAGGTACTTCCCTAAGCCTTCCCTCCCCACTGTCAAATAATCCCACACTCAGCTAATGATATAAATCTAAAGTCTAAAGAGGGCAAATCACATAAGCAGAAATCAAATATCAAACAATAAATGTAAATACAAGAATATTGTAAAAGACACAGAACATATGCAGATATCAGATGTCAATCAGTGAACAAGTAGGAGCAAACCCTCTATCAACAGCTCCTGGTGCCCTGTCGAGTGCTCGTACTTGTTCATAATGTTAATATGCAGCAATATAAAAAATATATATACTGTTGTAATATATGTAGCCCATGTCCCCCCACCCCCGGTCGCAGATTGGACCTCTAAGGTGTAGTGAGGCCTGGCTACATGTACTATGGTGATGCATACCTGCTTGGAACAGGAGTGCCTGAGTCTCCCGCGTTGGTATTGGGGATAACAGGGCCAGGCTTGCGTGTACTGATTGATCTGTGTGGTTGATTGAAGAGCTGTTGGTTAAAGTGTGTGCAGTTAGAACCAGAAGGAAAGGGAAGTACTGGGTATACTAGCACGGGTGGCTGTTTTTGGGGAGTGTGCAGTGGGTTAATCTATTTTTAAAGTGTGCTGTAATTTGAAGCCTGTAACTTTTTTTCCCCTTTCTCCTGCCTGAGGCAGAGTGGGTGTGGTTGGTTAATTGGCTGGCCTAACACACCTGCAGTGGGTGGGGTTAGTTAATTGATAACCTAACACACCTGGTGAGTGTCCCTATTTAAACAGAGGCTTCTAACGAATCCTGAGCTTGCGTGTACTGATTGATCTGTGTGGTTGATTGAAGTGCTGTTGGTTAAAGTGTGTGCAGTTAGAACCAGAAGCAGTTTGAACAAGGAAGCAGTTAAACAAGGTATAGTTTATTGAAGTACAGTTTACTGTTAGTACTTCTAAACTTCATAGTTGCTAGAATGAGCAGGATTGAAAATGCCACTCAATGCACATCTTGCCACATGTATGTGCACTTGGATCAGCTGTTCCAAGGAGCATACCACTGTGAGAAGTGTGAGCAGGTGGTCTCTTTAGAATCAGAGATTGCTGATCTGAAGAGGTAACTTGCAATATTGAGGGACATTGGCAATCTTGAAAGGGAATTAGAGCTCACTGAGCAGGCCCTTGCTTCGACTAGTGGTGCAGATGGTGGCGCTTTTAGTGAGGAGCAGGTAGGTAGCTTAGTTGCTGTTAGTGAGGAGCAGGTAGGTAGCTGGGTGACAGTTAGAAGGGGAAGCAGGGGCAATAGGGAGAGGCAGGTCATTTCTGAGCTGACACATCCCAATAGATTTGCCATGTTGAGTGAAGATATTGGGAATGTTGGGGCAGAAATGGCAAGGCTGGGGGAGACTAATTCCTCTAGCAGCCAGGGGAATAGTTCCTCCAGCACAGTGGGGACTCAGGATGCTCAGATGCAAAGAAAGATTGTGGTGGTAGGGGACTCCATTATTAGGAAGGTAGATAGGGCAATCTGTTGCCGGGACCGCATGAACCTAACAGTTTGTTGTCTCCCGGGTGCTCGGGTTCGGCACATTGCGGATCGGGTAGACAGATTGTTGGGGGGGGCTGGGATTGACCGGGCGGTCTTAGTACATGTTGGCACCAATGACAAAGTTAGAGAAAGATGGAGGGTCCTAAAAAATGATTACAGGGATCTAGGCCAAAAGCTTAAGGCAAGGACCTCCAAGGTAGTATTTTCTGAAATACTACCAGTGCCGTGCGCTACCACAGGGAGACAGTCAGAGATCAGGGAGGTTAATGCATGGCTACGAAAGTGGTGTAGGAAGGAGGGGTTTGGGTTTTTAGAGCACTGGGCATCCTTTTCTGAGAGGTGCCATCTATATTCTAGGGACGGATTGCACCTCAATGAAGAGGGATCTTCTGTGCTAGGGGGGAGAATGCTAAAAAGGTTGGAGGAGATTTTAAACTAGGATGAAGGGGGGAGGGGAATGAAACAGATAATGAACTAAATGGAATAGATGAGGATACAAGGTGGTATGGAGGTAGAATGGGGGCAAGAGCAAGTTTGACAAGCAGTGAGATACCCATAATAAATAATACTAGAAAAGTTCTAAAGACTAAACCAAGTGGGAGCAGAAAGGAAGGAGCAGATAAGATAATAGTACAGGCTGAAAAAAAGCTGAAATGTATGCTTGCTAATGCAAAAAGCCTGACAGATAAAATGGGGGAGCTTGAATTAATAGCTACAAGGGAGCAGTATGATATCATAGGCATTACTGAAATATGGTGGGACAAAACTCATGACTGGACAGTTAATTTAGAGGGGTTTTCTCTTTTTCGGAAGGAGCGAACAAATAGAAGGGGAGGTGGAGTATGTCTATATGTTAAACCAGATCTAAAACCTACTGCTGCGGCAGACTTTATTCTAACAAATCACCGGTATATACCTGGCAGGTACCTGGAATGTGACACTGTTCACCTGGAGCATGCCACGTTCCAAGCCAGGGGTGATGCCCGGCTGACGCTCGGCTGATGTGTTAATTTATAATGGTTCAGGATTTATTAGGCTGCAATGTTTCGCGTGTCCGCCAGATGGCATAAATGCATGAATTGTAATGTGCCAAATCAGTAATGTGTGGGCTTGCAGGTGTTTCGTTTAAAAAAGATACTGTACCACAGTGTGCCATTGTAACTTGGCCTTGGCCTTGAGACTGAAGGAAGAGTTGCAAAAATGTATCAATTTAGGCTTTACATATTAAATAAAGACAAAGACCAGTTTCGCTTACACTATTCTCCAGAGACCCGCCCACCATGAGTGTTCAAGTGCAGCCCGCTTTCCAAAACAGAAGTTACGCTTATTTAATATGGGCCGCGATTAATGCAACAGAGGAGAAGATGGCAACAGTTGCTCAAATTTATCAGTATTTTATCGAAAAGTATGACTATTACAAATTTTCGCCGCCTCCTCATACCTGGAAGCGTGCAGTAAGGAAAAGGTTATGCAGTGATCCCTGTTTTCACCGTATTGAGCCCCAATTTGTTGGAGGGTATTGGTGTGTATCACCGGGTTTTTCCGGTATCTATGATCATGGAGGCGGCAAAAGGCGAAGGGTCATGTTAAAATAAACTAAGAAGCGACAGTCGCTGCCTAGCAATGCACCAGAACCATCACCAGCACCGGCTTCCAATGACGGTCCCATCGTCAGTGACAACCCTGAGCCTGAGCCTGAGTCGGATTTTGCGTCCAGTTTGGATGAAGCTTGCATGTACCTAAGCGATTTCCCTCCTCACCTGCTGACTATAGATGGACTAGTCCCGCTCCTACAGCACCGACATTGTTTATTGCACTAAATCACGACGGCACGCCGAGATCTGCCCCAGCTGCCGCCAGTAACAACCGCGCGCCGCCGCGTTTCCCCCACGCACCCCCCCTCCACTTCGCGCGCAATTTACCCCCCTTCCCGACCCTGTACCCGGCTCCTGCTCTGCCCCTCTGCTTCCCCGCACCCCCCCTTACCTTCATTTGATCTCCAGGGGTGTCGGAGAAGCCTGGGGAAGACGGGGAAGACGGGGAAGCCGGGCGCGCATGTTACTGTGACGTCACAGTGCGCCGCCACGCGCCGCGGCTACCCGCTTCCCAGACGCATGTAGCCGGCGGCTTTTGCTGCAATAAACAATGTCGCTACTGTAACTATCGACGTGGATGATGAAGAAAGATGGACCGGCAGTGGACAGGCGCCGGCACTAGCTGAATGGAAAATTCAATGGTGAGTACTGTATTGTTGCCGTATTATTTTGGTGGGGCTGGCTGGGTACTTCTTTAGGGGGCTGACCATTACTGTACATTAAAACTTTTTTTTTTTTTTTTTCTCAGAAAAGAAAACGGCTAATGGGGGGATTTCTATGGATAATATTGTACTGTATGCTAATGTTTTCCGGTCGTACAGTATACTGTGTAATAAACCCGAAAAAATAAAAATTTGCATTTATTCTACATGTTCAGTATCGTTTCTTTATGTGTCTTCTACAGTATACTGTACAGTGGTATACAGTGCCTAACATCTGGGGGCAAAAATAATTTTCTTTCTAGGTGCCCTAGAACAGAAGTTCCCACGCCAATTGACCGTGAACTTGACCGAGGCCCTAAGTAGTTCCCACGCCAATTGCGCGAATATAATGTAAAATAACCCGTTCTGTGGGTCTGAGCGGGTTGAAATTTGCCTGGTCCTCATGCCGAAGGACCCTTGCCATATTGGCAAAATATCAGCTTTGCACGACCCCCGGAACCGGAGATACCAGAAGACAGTTTAAAAGCACATTACCAAAGTGCCTTTTTTTCTGCCATGCAAGTTAATGGCAGAAACCTGAACTTTAACATTACCCTGACTCCGTTCTGTTGCCACGAGAGAGTCGCAATGTGCCATGCAATCCTGCCGCAACTAGGACTACATGGTGACCGAATATGGGCCCTCTAGGTTGAACAGAACCGGACTTGTGGGTTCCAGGTTTCTGCTCATTCTGACTTAGCCGGTTCAAAGCTTTGTCCGCCATTACGCTCAATGCTAGGACCCTCCTCGCCGGCGTGACCCTTTCTAGCCGCCATTACTGCTTGGACCCTGTTGGGGTCAAGTGAGGGGGCTCCTAACATCTAGGGGCAAAAATAATTTTATTTCTAGGTGCCCTAGAACAGAAGTTCCCACGCCAATTGACCTAGTTCCCACGCCAATTTCCCTAGTTCCTACGCCAATTGCGCGCTCATTGCTCTTATTTTACAATATTGCGGATCTTGCGGCTGTGAGGTCTGGCAGTAAAAAAACAGTGCAGTAAGTCTCTACATTTGTTACACTGACAAAGGAGCAAATGGAAACAATGGGAGATAATTCAACATGTTCTTTTATTGTGGAGTCAGTACAAAAACATTTATTTACAAATACTGTACAATGTTGAAACATTTCAAGTGCACAGCAATCATAACCATCAACACACAATAATACATACAGTACTACAGCCTTTATTAAATTCTACTTCCACATTGAATTCGGAGAAACTTTTACAAAACATTTGTAAAACATAGAGATACTGTGCCTGAAAAATGGACGTTTACACTGTATGAATATTACTTTATAATACAGTATACAGTATGTATACTGTACTGTGTATAAAATCTGTTTGTTTTTGGTGCATGGGGCACAGGGAGTTAAAGTGACTTGCTTTTTATGTACTGTATTTGGGGCTTGTCTTTGGGGGTTTATTCATCAAATTATTATGATGAACTGCCTTTTGAAATTACAGTGCTTGCTGCTAACTATTTCAGCCACACACCTCCAGAGTTTTTAATCCCTCCCTAGCCAAGCGTCAATGGTCTGAGTCACTCTATCCTGACAACCCCCTCTCACTACTGGGTCGTTAACCTTCTGCATATTGCCATTGTGTTATTAATCCACCCCTAGCGTAGCTTCAAACGCTCAGTACGCCTGCGTCTAATCACACCATCCCCCTCCCCCAACCCTTAGAGGCCTGCTTTGGAAAATCCCCTCTCGAATTTAAAATGTAAATCTGACTGTGATGTGCACAGCACTGTGAGAATTGAGCGTAAACTGATACATGTTTTCACACCCTGATGAAATACAGTGTCAGCCAGTATGGTTTACAGTCACATGTTTTAAATTAAATACAGTACATTCTTTAATATTTTTTAAATAAAAATATATAAATATATAAATATAATTTAAAATAACCCGTTCTGTGGGTCTGAGCGGGTTGAAAGTCGCCTGGTCCTCATGCGGAAGGACCCTTGCCATAGTGACAAAATATCAGCTTTGCACGACCCCCGGAACCGGAGATACCAGAAGACAGTTTAAAAGCACATTACCAAAGTGGCTTTTTTTCTGCCATGCAAGTCAATGGCAGAAACCTGAACTTAACATTACCCTGACTGCGTTCTGTTGCCACGAGAGGGTCGCAATTTTCCATGCAATCCTGCCACAACTAGGACTACATGGTGACCGAATATGGGCCCTCTAGGTTGAACAGAACCGGACTTGTGGGTTCCAGGTTTCTGCTCATTCTGACTTAGCCGGTTCAAATCTTTGTCCGCCATTACGCTCAATGCTAGGACCCTCCTCGCCGGCGTGACCCTTTCTCGCCGCCATTACTGCTCGGACCCTGTTGGGGTCAAGTGAGGGGCTCCTAACATCTAGGGGCAAAAATAATTTTATTTCTAGGTGCCCTAGAACAGAAGTTCCCACGCCAATTGACCTAGTTCCCACGCCAATTTCCCTAGTTCCTACGCCAATTGCACGCTCATTGCTCTTATTTTACAATGTTGCGGATCTTGCGGCTGTGAGGTCTGGCAGTAAAAAAACAGTGCAGTAAGTCTCTACATTTGTTACACTGACAAAGGAGCAAATGGAAACAATGGGAGATAATTCAAAATGTTCTTTTATTGTGGAGTCAGTACAAAAACATTTATTTACAAATACTGTACAATGTTGAAACATTTCAAGTGCACAGCAATTATAACCATCAACACACAATAATACATACAGTACTGCAGCCTTTATTAAATTCTTCTGCCACATTGAATTCGGAGAAACTTTTACAAAACATTTGTAAAACATGGAGATACTTGTACCTGAAAAATGGACGTTTACACTTTATGAATATTACTTTATAATACAGTATACAGTATGTACTGTATACTGTACTGTGTATAAAATCTGTTTGTTTTTGGTGCATGGGGCACAGGGAGTTCAAGTGACTTGATTTTTATGTACTGTATTTGGGGCTAGTCTTTGGGGGTTTATTCATCAAATTATTATGATGAACTGCCTTTTGAAATTACAGTGCTTGCTGCTAACTATTTGTAAAACATGGGGAAACATGAGTAATGCACATTTATAAGAATATGATTTAATACAATATACAGTACTGTAATGTACTGTATAATATATATATATACTACTGTATATACTGTATAGTAATATTATTTTTCCTTCTTTATCTTTTCCTCATTCTGTCTGCAGTACAGTAGTTTATTGAGAGAGGAGAGGTTTTGTGTACATCATTACTGCTGTTTATATACTGTACATTTGACTGTACACGCAGATTTGATGGGAGACAATGCCCCCACCTCCCCCTAGGCCACCCTTTTTCCTGGAACGACAAGAAAACAAAAACTTAGTTCAGTTACTGTACTGTACTGTATGTGCGTACTGTACTGTATTATGGCAGAACTACTGTAGGTGGCTGGTGCAGCTTTCTCTGGAAAGAAAAAAATGGAGCAGTTAGTAGGCAGTTACTGTTGTACTGTCAAACTAGTCTACTGTACTGTATACTGGAACTACTGTATACTCTGACTATCTGGAAAGAAAAAATCTGTGCCATACTTACCTGTATCATACTATACTTACACAAGCACTGTACTACTTTCATGATGCTTGCCCATTACACGCGATGACAATGGGCAACACAGTGGCAATATGGTCTATATATTTATTGCAGCGTTCCACGGTGAGTGCATCGTTCCAAATACTCAGTATGCCTTTCAACAACTCGTCCTTTTTGGAGGGTTTCGCCACTTTCCGGATATGGTCCTTCAGCTGATGCCAGACCATTTCGATCGGATTGAAGTCTGGCGATCTGTCATTGGAAAGAAAGGACAATTGGTTTAAGAGCTAAAAACAGTGGGGAACAAAAATGGGACACGGTCTACTGCACTTACTCCGCTGGCGTCTTCACCCAGTTGATGCCGCGCTCAAGGATATGCGCCGTTGACTCGTTGTGCTTGGGATCGTTGTCCTGGTAGAAGCGGTGACCATTGGGAAAGTCGCGTGTGATGTATTGCACTATCTCGGGCACAATGTTGTCTTGGAAGTAAGCTTTATTCATGATTCCTATAGCAAGAAAAGAAAAGTGCTCAAAAAACTGCACAATAGTACAGTACAGTGCATACGGTAAGGCAACACTAGTCAAGTACAGTGCATTAGGCGACATTATATTTGATACATTTTACCTTCAAAGATGACAATGCATCCCGGTCCACGCCTAGAGATGGCACCCCACACATGCAGCTTCACAGGGTGTTTTGGCCGCGGCTTCAAAGTTATGCGGCCTTTTTTGTGGAACGCAAATCTTGCAAATCTCTCCAGCGACACAGTAGACTCATCAGTGAAGATGCAATCCTGGAAAGTCTCCCCGCTGTCGATCCATGCCTGGGCCTGGACCACTCTTTTGATTTTGTTTGCGTCCCGTATCATGGGGTACGCTCTGTAATGACAAGGAATAAAAAAATTTAGCGGCACAGTGCAGTACAGTTTGCGAAACAACACTTTTACCTCCTGTACTGTCCAGTACTAACCTCACACGTCCATATTTCCATCCAATGCTGCGTCTCATCTTCTTTATGCTGGTCTCGGATACAGTCAGATTGTGCTTTTCCTGCAGAGTGTTTTTAACCCTTAATGCACTCCTCTCATCATTCTCCTCACTTATTTTGTCCACCAGAAGAGTTGTCTCCCTGCAATGTAGAGAAATGATATTGTTTTATTAATATGCAGCAATATAAAATGTATATAAATGTAATGTTGTAATATACAGTAAATATAAATATACAAAAAATGTATACTGTTGTGTTGTACTATAAATATAAATATACATCCTATATACAGTATACCGTTGTAAGATTAATTGAAATATACAAAAAATATATACAGCTGTACTACACTGCCGACACACTTAATTGCAGTGCGGCCAGATCCGCAAGCCGGGAGATTTCCCGGCTTGCTAGTGGCCGCCCCTCGGCGTGCCGCACGTCATAGACGCGCGGTCACACGTCTTCGGGAGCCTGCGCCCCCTGCACGCGCGTCCAGGACTCCCCGAGGGAGCCCTGGTGTCCCGCGATGTGGGGGACAGCGGCAGGGGGTTCCGGGGGACCCGGCGGACCCGGCAGCGGTAGGGAGAGCGCCCCGATCGGAGGGCGCTCTTCCCCTGCTTCGGCGCGCGCCCGTCACCCTCGGGCGCGCGCCAGGCTACTGCTGCGGCCAAGAACGGGCAAATGCTCGAATAAACTTGGCCGCAGCAGTATAAATATAAATAGACAAAATATATATACTGTTGTAATATAAATATAAATATACATCCTAGATATACCGTTGTAAGATTAATTGAAATATACAAAAAATGTATACAGCTGTACTATAAATATAAATAGACAAAATATATATACTGTTGTACTATAAATATACAAAATAAATATACTGTTGTAATATAAATATACATCTTAGATATACCGTTGTAAGATTAATTGAAATATACAAAAATGTATACAGCTGTACTACAGTATAAATATGTTGTAATATAAATCAACAGAAATAACAACAGTATTACAGTAGATACAGAACTGTACTGTAGATGTACAGTACAGTTTTCAATATTTTTTTTGTTTGTTAAGTTTTATAAATATACTTACGCGTTAGTTACCCTTGGTGCCTTTTTGCGGTCTCTGTTTTTTCCGTATGCATGATAGCATACGGTGTTTGATAGCACAAAGAGGCCAGAAGTAGCTAACCAGCTTTGGATATCTGCAATTCGGTGTCCGCTCGTGTACATCTCCTTCATTCGCATGCTGAGATCCTTGGAAATCTTTTTAACAGGCATTGCTGCGAGTAGAAAGAAATACAGTACAAACACAAGAATGTATATTCGATGTTTAGTCGATGTATATTCTATGTGCAGTGAATCCACAAAATGGATGGTGTATTTATACGTTAATGACTCACATTTGAGTACGCCCACTTTCAACACCTGTACCTGGCCGCCATGCATAAAAGGTCACACACTTTGCATAGCCCACCACTCGCTGATCTTTATCTGAGCTTGCCCTTGTCCAGATACTGTACTGCATTGTGCCACCCGCTTCCATGGAGCATCCCCGTTTCTATGGACGCAAGAACACTCTCACCTCTGCCATGCCTGTCACGCTGAAAAAGCGAAAGGTGGCAGCCGTTTCCACGCCAAGGCCAAAGCGACAGGCTAAGGCCAATAATGAAAACCTTCTGCTGACCCCACAGGCTAAGGGTTTTCTTAGACGTCAGCCTCATTATGTGAAGAAGATATACGGTAATACGCCCTCTACACAAAACGAATGGCAGCCAACCCATCGGACCCGCAGACCACTTCCTCCCATATGCTTCGACGAATGTGCTGTAGCTGCTGTAGCTGTCCCGGAAATCTTCAGCCCGTCTTCTCCACCCCCATCTTCTCCGGTTCCATCTGATGACGCTGCCGCCTCTGAAATCCACGGGTTACTGTCTCCTTTGCGCTTAGACGACTCTGCTTCTCGCCCGGAAATCAAAAGGTCACCTTCTGCATCCCTCTTCGACGACGCTGCCGCTTCTCCTCTACCAGGTATCCACAGGTCCCCTCCACTCTCCATCGATGCCGCTTCTGTCCAGGGAACCCCCATCTCATCCTCCATTGCACCCATCCCCCCAGATGTCCACACGTCATGCACAAGCAGCTCATTAGACCGGATCCTGAATGGGATAACTGTGGATCTCCCCGGGAACTCTATTGTGCTGGCAAAGATATATCTGCTTCTGGAGACAATGCTAAATGTGGAGCAGCGGATGCTACAAATGGACCAACGGATGCTACAAATGGAACAACGGATGGATCTAACGGATGGAGAAGATAGAGGCTGACATAGCAGGCATACATTATCTGCTCGGTGTTAATGCCCCTGTTTCCCCGACGCTGGAGCAGGGGGGTGACATGGATGTTATGAATGGGACATACGACCCCCTTCCATCACCAAGCACACCCCCTCCACCAGAAGATGTAATGTATGCCATTGAGGAGGACATGACAACCCCGTCAAGAGCAAGCCAGGAGACAACCCAGCGACCACAACCGGAGGAAAGCTTCCTCCCAGAAAACCTACCATCACCCGTCGCCTCAAGCACACCCGTTCCCAAAAGACCTACACCCGCTCGCATAGAAACAGTGCCCGACATCACCCTGTGCGATCTGTCACCGGCGCTCAGGGAGAAGTATAGAGTGATGAGTGCTGGTGTACCCCACAAGTATGCCTTGATCATTTTTAAGCACCATGTTCCCTACACGTTGTACTGCGAGTGGGTGTTCAAAGTGAACTACGATGGAATCGCCAAAAAAAGGCATTTCCTGCCAATTTAAGGAAAAAAATGGTGGAAGAAATGCAGCGCTTTTATCCTGTTACAGATCCTGTAATGAAAGGCGTTCGAGACTGCATTAATGCCGTTTTGCGCTATGCAAGGAATTGGCCCTGGATGGACAATGTGGAGGACTTTCAGTGAGACCATACTGTTGTGCTGACCTGTATTGTACTGCACATGTTGTGCCCTACAGTACCTGCTGTACTTAAACAAAGGAGATGTTGTTGTGTGTTTTTTTTACACAGGACATGCACAACTCCAATCCCTGAGGGCCGCAAACAGGCACGGTTTACAAGGTTGCCCTGAAAACCTGCCCTGTTTGCTGCCCTCTAGGACTGAACTGGTGCAGGTCTGACTGACAGTGTTGCGCACCATCCCACTGTACTGTACTGTATACAGTACTGTGTTTCTTTAATAAAGGAGATGTTACTTAAAATGTTTCAAAACAGAACAGAAAGTGAATCCCTGCGCTTCTCCCATAGGGATAGCAATCAATGGGGAATATATATATATGTATGGTGTAAATATCTATAAGAAAAAAGGAGACTTTTGGTATACACTGGCGACACACTTTATTCGAGCTCGGCTAGTCCCACGAATTCGGGTATACCCGGGTGTATTGAGGTTTGTGACTGTTTTCTGCCCGAGTGCATTGAGGTATTTTCCAGGCAGGGATTGAAGCATTTTATTCCCGCTGGCTGCAATACTGCACAGTATATATATATATACTGCATTACAATTCATGAATTTATGCCATCTGGTAGACACGCGAAGCATTACAGCCTATTAAATCCTAATCATTATCATTTAACAGATCAGCCGCCCATCAGCCAGGCATGAACCCAGGCTGGGAAGGCAAATGCAACGGGGCTTGTCAGAGGTGAGGAGCGGCGCATTCCAGGTATCTGCCAGGTACATACTGGGTATTTGCTCGAATAAAGTGTGTCGGTGCAGTACATCCTTTGATCAAATAATGCCAAGCCTGCTAACCACGTCAAGGTAAGTCTCTTTAGCAGGTCCCTACGCTAAATGCATACTAGTGTTATGTGAAATAAGCCCAGAAGGGGTTAAAATATCAAAGCATATGCTTGTATAACCTAGTGCAATTAAAAACTGGTATATACCAGTACAGATACTCACCTGTAAGTGTAGTGGAATAAGGGGACCTTGCTAGGAGATTATATACCTAGAGGAGGAGGGGCTGGCCTGCCACAAACTGCTCAATAAGCAGTTGCAGGTGATTGGCTAAATATATTCAATTACACCATAGTAGTGTTGCCCTCTAGGAGCGTGCTGCAAAGGATTAAAATCGGCCCAACAAATAATGTAAAACAAATATAATCACTGCGCTTCTCCATGTAAAGAGCATGCAGCTAGTGAAGGAAATGGCCATACAAATGTGCAAAACAGAAAGTGATTCACTTTCTGTTTTGCACATTTGTATGGCCATTTCCTTCACTAGCTGCATGCTCTTTACATGGAGAAGCGCAGTGATTATATTTGTTTTACTTAAAATGTTTCAACATTGTATTTGTAAATAAATGTTTTTGAACTGAGTGCACCAATAAAAGAACATGTTCATTTCTCTCACTGTACTGTGCATTGTTTCCATTTGCTCCTTAGATAGTACTGTATAACAAAATACAGAGTAACAAATGTCGAGGCTTGGCTTGCTGCACTGTTTTTTTACTGCGTGGTCGCGCAATTAGCGTAGGAACTAGGGAAATTGGCATGGGAACTAGGTAAATTGGCGTGGGAACTTCTGTTCTAGGGCACCTAGAAATAAAATTATTTTTGCCCCTAGATGTTAGGAGCCCCCTCACTTGACCCCAACCGGGTCCAAGCAGTAATGGCGGCGAGAAAGGGTCACGCCGGCGAGGAGGGTCCTAGCATTGAGCGTAATGGCGGACAAAGCTTTGAACCGGCTAAGTCAGAATGAGCAGAAACCTGGAACCCACAAGTCCGGTTCTGTTCAACCTAGAGGGCCCATATTCGGTCACCATGTAGTCCTAGTTGCGGCAGGATTGCATGGCAAATTGCGACCCTCTCGTGGCAACAGAACGGAGTCAGGGTAATGTTAAAGTTCAGGTTTCTGCCATTGACTTGCATGGCAGAAAAAAAGCCACTTTGGTAATGTGCTTTTAAACTGTCTTCTGGTATCTCCGGTTCCGGGGGTCGTGCAAAGCTGATATTTTGCCACTATGGCAAGGGTCCTTCCGCATGAGGACCAGGCAAATTTCAACCTGCTCAGACCCACAGAATGGGTTATTTTACATTATATTCGCGCAATTGGCGTGGGAACTTCTTTGGACCTCGGTCAAGTTCACGGACAATTGGCGTGGGAACCTCTGTTCTAGGGCACCTAGAAATAAAATTATTTTTGCCCCCAGATGTTAGTAGCCCCCTCACTTCACCCCAACAGGGTCCGAGCATTTACAGTACTATACTTTAAAATAAATTAAATATGCAATTTTACTATTACTGCGGGCGCACAGACTGTGTAGTTTGAACCGCGAAGGTATTAGACTTCAAACACAACAGCTCGCAAATGCCCCCATGTGTTTTTACACGGCATTGCAGTATTGCAGCCAGAGGGAGTAAAATGCTTAAATCACAGCTGGGAAAATAACGCAATACACTCCGGCCGAAAACGATACAAAACCGAACATCACCGGGATATAGCCAAATTTGCGGAACTAGCCGAGTTAGAATAAAGTTGGTAACCTCTGTATTATAAGGGATGATGTCTATGAAGGGAATGATGAAAATGTAGAGACCTTGTGGATAGAAATTAGCAGTAGAGGTAAAAGTATAAAGAAAATGTTTGTGGGAATATGCTATAAACCACCAAATATCTGTGAGATTGAGGAAGCTAAAATACTTTTGAAAATGGAGAAGGCATCAAAATTGAGTCATGTTTGCATAATGGGGGATTTTAATTATCCAGACATAGACTGGGGCAATGAGATTAGCGTTACAACAAAAGGGAACAGGTTTTTGGGGGTGCTTAAAGATAATTATATGACCCAAATTATTGAGGAACCAACCAGGAGAGGGGCAGTTCTGGATTTGGTCATATCAAACAATGTAGAAGTAATAACAAATATTCAAGTCCTGGAACATTTGGGTAACAGTGATCATAACATGGTCTCATTTGAAATAAATTATCAAAAAACAGATTACTTGGGTTCAACAAAGACTTTAAACTTTAGAAAGGCAGATTTTAATAAACTGAGGTCTAATCTAGTAGTAATACAATGAGATGATGTTTTTGCAGGGAAAAATGTAGAAGATAAATGGGCAGTCTTTAAAACATTGTTAGAAAAACACACTTATCAGTGTATACCCTTGGTTAATAAGTATAAAAGAATTAAGTCAAAACCAATGTGGCTAAATAAACAGGTAGGGGAGGAAATGGACAAGAAGAGGAAGGCGTTTAGATTCTTTAAGTCAGAAGGGACAGAGACATCGTATCAGAATTATAAGGAATGTAACAAAAATTGCAAAAGGGCAATCAAATTAGCAAAAATGGATAATGAAAAAAGGATTGCAATAGAAAGTAAGGTCAACCCTAAAAAGTTCTTTAAGTACCTTAATAACAAAAAAATGATAAAAGAAAATATAGGACCCTTTCAGTGTGAGATGGGTAGGCAGATTATTGGAGATAAGGAAAAAGCAGAGGTATTAAACAAATTCTTTGCCTCTGTGTTTACCAGGGAAGAATCAGGTTCAATAGTAGTGCCACAGGAGGAAGCCACAACCTCCATATTAATGACCAATTGGTTAACTGAGGAAGAAGTTCATAAGTGACTTGAAAAAATTAAAGTAAATAAGGCACCTGGCCCCGATGGCATACATCCAAGAGTTCTCAAGGAGTTAAGCTCAGTAATAGCAAAACTATTATATTTAACATTCAAGGACTCCATTTCCACAGGCTCAGTACCACAAGATTGGCGTAAAGCAGATGTGGTGCCTATATTTTAAAAGGGAGCTAGATCACACCCAGGGAATTACAGACCTGTAAGCCTGACTTCAATAGTAGGGAAACTACTTGAAGGTTTAATACGGGATAATATTCAGGAATACCTAATGGAAAACAAAATTATTAGTAATAGTCAGCATGGATTTATGAAGGATAGATCGTACCAAACTAACCTTATTTGTTTCTTTGAGGAGGTAAGTAGGAATTTAGACCAGGGTAATGCAGTTGATGTGGTCTACTTAGATTTTGCCAAGGCTTTTGATACGGTTTCACACAAGAGGTTGGTGTACAAAATAAAGAAAATTGGACTCAGTAATAATATATACACCTGGATTGAAAACTGGTTAAAGGACAGACAACAGAGGGTTGTCATAAATGGAACTTTTTCAGGTTGGGCTAAAGTCGTGAGTGGAGTACCTCAAGGATCGGTACTGGGACCCCTGCTTTTTAACTTGTTTATTAATGACCTTGAGGTTGGGATCGAGAGCAAAGTCTCCATCTTTGCTGATGATACTAAATTGTGTAAGGTAATAGAATCAGAGCAGGATGAAATTTCTCTTCAGTAGGACTTGGAGAGACTGGAAACGTGGGCAGGTAAATGGCAAATGAGGTTTAATACAGATAAATGTAAGGTTATGCATTTGGGATGCAAGAATAAAAAGGCGACTTACAAATTAAATGGAGATATATTGGGGGAATCCTTGATGGAGAAGGATTTAGGAGTGCTTGTAGACAGCAGGCTTAGCAATATTGCCCAATGTCATGCAGTAGCTGCAAAGGCAAACAAGATCTTATCTTGCATCAAACGGGCAATGGATGGAAGGGAAGTAGACATAATTATGCCCCTTTACAAAGCATTAGTAAGACCACACCTTGAATATGGAGTACAATTTTGGGCACCAATCCTAAGAAAAGACATTATGGAACTAGAGAGAGTGCAGAGAAGAGCCACCAAATTAATAAAGGGGATGGACATTCTAACTTATGAGGAGAGGCTAGCTATATTGGATTTATTTACATTAGAAAAGAGGCGTCTAAGAGGGTATATGATAACTATATACAAATATATTCAGGGACAATACAAGGAGCTTTCAAAAGAACTATTCATCCCATGCGCAGTACAAAGGACTCGGGGCCATCCCTTAAGGTTGGAGGAAAGGAAATTTCACCAGCAACAAAGGAAAGGGTTCTTTACAGTAAGGGCAGTTGAAATGTGGAATTCATTACCCATGGAGACTGTGATGGCAGATACAATAGATTTGTTCAAAAAAAGGTTGGACATCTTTTTAGATGGGAAAGGTATACAGGGATATACCAAATAAGTATACATGGGCAGGATGTTGATCCAGGGATTAATCCGATTGCCAATTCTTGGAGTCAGGAGGGAATGAATTTTTCCCCTTAATGGGGTTTTTTGTTTGCCTTCCTCTGGATCAATAAGTAAGTATAGATATAGAATAAAGTATCTGTTGTCTGAATTTAGCATAGGTTGAACATGATGGACGTATGTCTTTTTCAACCTCATCAACTATGTAACTATGTAACAATGTAACTATGTATATGCCTCCATCTTCTTTAGTAACAGTGGTGGTGCAGCGCCTCCATCTTCTGGCGAGACCTATAGGGATAGGTTAAGATCCTCCAAGAAGAAGCCCTGGTCCCAGGGCGACTGATCTTAAACTCACACACAGTCTTTATGTAAAATAGCAGCAGCTCTTTATTGTCCTTGACACAACAGATCAGCAACACTTCATGTACAGAGGCATACAGCAGTTCATATACAGCAATGCACTCAAAATGTGTACAGGTCTTTCCTCCACTCCTCTCCTCCAGGCTGTGCCCTAGCAGGATGGTCTGGATGGGGCATCAATACCCCTACCTCCACCCCAGGGGTAGGCCCTCTGGGTGAGGCTAGATCTCTCCCCCCTCACCCGCTCAGCAGGGTGAGGGGCATTGGTCCACTATAGCTGTATCAGCTTTACTCAGACTGGGCTCTGAGCTTCTTCTCTCCTGTCTCCTTGCCTCTTCCAGATCATGCTCTCTCTGTTCCAGCACTCTCCACTCTCACAACTCCAACAGACTCCCTCTCCAGACTGACACTCCTTTCTCTCCACTGCAACAGACTGTCACAGATGGAACACTCCAACAGACTGACTCAGACACACACAGGAACAGCTCACTAAATAGATACAGCCCTGCCCCTTATTATGTCAGCAGGACCTCCCCTCTGTCTCAGGCCTGCCACATAGTCAGGGGCCTACCTCTATCACAGCAAGGCAGGGCTTGATGTGGGGGGAAAACCCATGATTGCTACTGGCGCCTGCCGTTACCAGGCTTACTCCAGTAGGAGAAGGATAGGTAGCCCACTATTTCTTACAGGGGCTACAGTAGAGGCAACGTTTATTCTAACATTTGCCGTAAACTAGCCGGGTTACATTCTGGGTATGTGCTGGGTATGTGCTGGGTATGTTCTGGGCTAGTTTGAGGCACGTTTAAGGCATTTCTGCATTGACTAACGACCCATAGGATTAACACAGCAGGGATCCCTGGCAGTCCAATTCAGTTTGAATGGGACTGCCAGGGACCCCCGCTGTTAATCTGATAGGCCATTAATCAATGCAGAAATGCTGGGGCTAGTTTAAGGAAAGTTTAAGGCATGTATTCAGAATGTACCTGGGTGTTTCCTGGGTTTTTTGGGGAATTGCCACTGGTTTTTGTTCGAATAAGAGTTGCCTCTACTGTACATATAAATCTACCGAAATAACATAAATATTAGATACAGTAGATCTACAGTACACAATATATTGTTCTATTAATATGCAGCAATATAAAAAAATATATATACTGTTGTAATATAAATCTACTGAAATCACAAAAATATTAGATATTGTAGATCTACAGTACACAATATATTGTTCTATTAATATGCAGCAATATAAAAAATATATATACTGTTGTAATATAAATCTACCGAAATAACAAAAATATTAGATACAGTAGATCTACAGTACACAATATATTGTTCTATTAATATGCAGCAATATAAAAATATATATATACTGTTGTAATATAAATCAACCGAAATAACTATAAAATTAGATATAGCAGATCTACTGTACAATATTTTATATAAAAAAAAATTAAGTTATATAAATATACATACGCGTTAGTTACCCTTTGTGCCCTTTTGCGTTCTCTGTTTTTTCCGTGTGCATGATAGCTCACGGTGGTTGCTGGCACAACGATGCCAGAAGTAGCTAACCAGCATTGGATAGCAGCAATTCAGTGTCCGCTCGTGTACATCTCCTTAATTCGCATGCTGAGCTCCTTGGAAATCTTTTTTATAGGCAGTGCTGCGATTAGAAAGAAATACAAACACAAGAATGTATATCCGATGTTTAGTCGATGTGTATTCAATGTGCAGTGAATCCACAAAATGGATGGTGTATTTATACGTTAATGACTCACATTAGAGTACGCCCACTTTCAACACCTGTACCTCGTTACCATGCATAAAAGGTTACACACTTTGCATAGCCCACGACTCGATGATCTTTATCTGAACTTTCCCTTGTCCAGATACTGCATTATGCCATCTGCTACCATGGATCAACCCTGATTCTATGGACGCAGGAACCCACTCGCCTCTGCCGTGCCTGTCATGCAGAAAAAGCGAAAGGCGGCAGCCGTTTCCATGCCAAGGCCAAAGCGACAGGCTAAGGCCAATAAACAAAACCTTCTGCTGACCCCAAAGGCTAATGGACTTAATAGACATCAGCCTTATTATGTCAAGAAGAATTACGGTGATGTACACTCCACGCAAAACAAATGGCAGCCAACCCATCCAACCCGCAGACCACTTCCTCCCATATGCTTCGACGACTCTGCCGCCGCTGTCCCGGAAATCTCCAGCCCGTCTTCTCCACTACTCGTCCTCGACGCTGCCGCCGTCCTCCCGGAAACCCACAGGCCATCTTCGCCAGTTCTATTCGACGCCGCTGCCGCTGGTGCCTCTGAAATCCATGGGCCACTTTCTCCTTTGCGCTTAGACGACTCTGCCACTTCTCGCCCGGAAATCCAAAGGTCACTTTCTCCATCCCTCTTCGATGACGCTGCCGCCTTCTCTCCATGGAACCCCCATCTCATCCTCCATAGCACCCATCTACCCAGATGTCCACAGCACGCCATGCACAAGAAGCAGCTTGTTAGACTGGATGCTGAATGGGATAAGTGTGAATATCCCCGGGAACTCTACTGTGCTAGCAAAGATAGATCTGCTTCTGGAGACCATGCTAAATATGGAGCAACGGATGCTAAATTTGGATCAACGGATGGATGGAAGGATGGAGAAGATAGAGGCTGACATAGCGGGGATACATCATTTGCTCGGTGTTCATGCCCCTGTTTCCCCGAAGCTTGACCAGGAGGGTGGCATGGATGTGATGAATGGGAGCATCGACCACCTTCCATCACCAAGCACACCCCTCCACCCAAGAAGATTTTATGTACATGTATGCTGTTGAGGAGGACATGACAACCCTGTCAAGACCACGCCAGGAGACAACACGGCGATCAAGACAGGAGGAAAGCTTCCTCCCAGACAACCTACCCTCGCCCACCGCCACAAGCACACCCGCTCACAGAAGACCTGCATTCGCTTGCATCGATACGGTGCCTGACATCATCCTGCGCAATCTGCCATCGGCACTCAGGGAGAAGTATAGGGTGATGAGTGCTGGTGTACCCCACAAATATGCCTTCTTACTTTTTAAGCACCACATGTCCTACTTGATGTACTGCGACTGGGCCTTCAAAGTGAACTACGAAGGAAATCGCCTAAAAAAGGCGCTTCCTGACAATTTAAGAAAGACCATTCTGGATGAATTGCGGTGCTATTTTTCAATTACAGATCCTGTAATGAAAGACGTTCGTTACAGCATCAATGGCGCTTTGCGCCATGCAAGGCATCGGCCATGGAAGGACAATCTGGTGGGGTACGCATTTGAGTGAGTGTTCAACTGTTGAAAATGTTTTGTAAATGTTTTGTTCCAGTCCCCGAGGGCCGCAAACAGGCCCGATTTTCAAAGGTTTCCCTGAAAACTGGGCCTGTTTGCTGCCCTCGAGGACTGTAGTGGTGCAGGCCTGACTGACTGTTTTGCACACCATCCCACTGTAAATGTTTTACTTGCCGTTCTTTAAAAATGGAGATTTTGCGTTTTGTGTATTTTATTAATAAAGAGTTTTTTTAATCACAGGTAAGACCATACTGTTGTGATGAACTGTACTGTACATGTTTTGACCAGCTGTACTTAAATAAAGGAGATGTTGTGTGTTTTAACTTGAATTAATAAAAAAATGTTTATATTTACTGTACACAAGACCTGCACAATTCCAGTCCCCGAGGGCCGCAAACAGGCCCAGTTTTCAATGGTTACCCTGAAAACCAGGCCTGTTTGCTGCCCTCGAGGACTGTAGTGGTGCAGGCCTGACTGACTGTTTTGCACACCATCTCACTGTAAATGTTTTGACTTGCTGTTCTTTAATAAAGGAGATGTTGCGTTTTGTATATTTCATGAATAATTTTTTTTTATAACATGTGACTGTTAACCATACTGTACTGACTGACAGTAAATGTTTTTACTTTCTGTAAATAAATGTTTTCACTAGCAGTAAACCATACACTTGTTGATGTTTTGAATTGCTGTGCACTTAAAATGTTTTTATATTGTACAGTATTTGTAAATAAATGTTTTTGTACTTACTCCACCAATAAAAGAACATGTTGATTTGTTTTAAATTGTTCCATTGGCTCCTTTGATACTGTACAAGACTATTAAAAAAAATAGAAGACACATAATGTACTGGACTGTACTGTATGTACTGTACTGTACCGAAGACACATACTGTATGTACTGTAAAACATGTAGAATAATTGTATACTTTTTATTTTTCGGGTTTATCACACAGTATACTGTATATATATATATATATATAAGCAAAAGGAGAGAAGGAAGCCCAAAAGTATAGCACTCTAGTATACCATATGAGATTTCAAAAATACACAATTTTATTAATTTACTGTCACAAAACATAATAAAAGAAAGCATAGAATTTTAAAATATGGCATAGAGCCCCTGTACGTAAGACATAGAAATTGCTCACTAGCATGTTAGTCAAGTAGGACACAAAATCTCATTGAGAAATAGACAATCAAGGTCTGAAGCAGAAGAGGAAATTGCAATGCAAATAACTCACAACAACATTATGAAGGGAATGACTGTGACCAAAATTACTATATAAAGTCAACCACTACACATATCACGGGATAAGTATGGTATAGAAAATGGTCCCCTAGCATGCTCAACTAAGCTATGCACAAAATCAATGCTGTAATTGAGCTCAGTTGAAGGCATCTGGCCGAAACGCGTAGGAGTGGGTGCTGTAGGCAGGATCCTCTGGTTTGTTCCCTCACTGGGACACATAACTATACCCTTGAGCCGTTGCTCCATGCATATTTAGTGACACTGTGTTTCATGCTTAGGAGGATTGTGCTTTACACTGCACAGCTTTAGGATTGTGTTATCCACATACCTGGTCCAATATTCATCTACTATGTTTATTCTACAGCATTGATTTTGTTCATAGCTTAGTCAAAAACAATGGAAAGTATCAGTCCGTTACAACTTGTCAAAGAATCAATGTTTTCAACGAGTCTACCCCCAGCCTGGTGTAATGTACTGTTGCTGGAAAGTTGTGGATTCTATGAAGATTACTTTAGAACATGGAACATATCTTCAGCTAAACAGCTTCTTCTTACGTAATCCCCATAATAACCAACGCTCACAGAGTGCTGTCTCATACCCAAGCCAACAACAGTGCGTACCACAATGTGAGATGCAATGTGGAGGTAACTACAATGGTATGTTGCATAATGTACATGGTCAAAACCTGTGTGCATGGGAAGACAGAGAACCTGTGTACCTGCCTCAGCCCGTGTCCTGGCTAACAAACGCTGTGGAACCATATGACGGTGTCACCGAGATGTATGTGCCTCAGGATCACAGGATTGACTCAACCATTGGCAATCTGTGTCTGCATTGTGGCGGCGCTGGCGGACACAGCAGCAGCAGCTGCGTATTACAGCAAAGTCGTTTTTAACTTTATAAAAAAGGTAAACATTGTTATACTTTAACAATGACAAAGCTAATTATATTTTACAATAACACTGCATCATGTGCAGCATATCACTCACGCATGTGCACAAAGAAACATTTCTTGTAAATTCGCACACATTCTAACATGTGTACATATACATTATGAAAGTTGGCAAACAAAAAAATTTGTGAAAATGGCAGACATGTAAAGTTATTTTAGCAAACTGTTATCCCATTTTAGCCAACATTACACATGTATATCCACACACGCTCATGTACAATCAATTGTTTACTATTCCACATCGGCTAATGTGAACGTCGCGTCCATCTGTGACATGGGTACATGATCATGTGACAATGCGGGCTCACAACTATCACGAGCTACATGGAGGTGCCAATATGATGTGCGCGCGCATTCTCTGTTGCGTGTGTACACTTATTATGTACGCATACAAAGAAACGCTCACAACACAATTAATGATCAACGCTTGTAGTTAGAAATTACACAACTTAGATTTGAAGCGTATGTGTACCTTATGCGTTAATATGTACACTCATTTACATCATATAAAATCTCAATAATGATAACATAATCATTGTCCTGCAAAGTTTGATAAGTATGTCCTTTGTATTTCAGAAATATCACTCTGAGATGGAGTCACAATCAATGAAATTACCTGGCTACACAAAGAGTTTGCAGATTTTACACGTGTCAAAGTTAGAATGAATGTTACAATGCTTGCAAACACTGTAGCGCTGATTTAGACAGTGAAGCTTATTTCTGCTTGTAGTGAATGTTACTTCAACAGTTACATATCACTTATGTAAAATTTATGTAATAATAACAGTAGCGAAATATCTACACATATTTGCAATATCAATATATTTCACAGTGTGATAAGATTTCTAAGTGTTTTTTAAACTTTATAAATTTGATTTCATTATGTATATGTTTCCCATATGTTCTACATAGAGCATTATCTATTCCAAAAGTGGACTGCTATAATTTTTAAAAATATGTATTTTTCAAATTATTGAAATGCATGCGTAGTGATACATTTAACATTTATATTGTCTTTTCACCATTAATATTGATATAACGATTAGAATACATTAGACAAAATATAAAATACAATTATAAAGAAAGAAAAAATTGTCAGGGGATGTAAATGATCACACATTATCTATACTTCATCTGAAAATACATTTACTCGTTGTAAATTTTCATGCTTGGTAACATACACGTTCATACAATGTAATTCATCTACAGATATATAAAAAGAACATACTAATTCCCCCCTCTCCTCTCATTATTTGTGTATGTTCATTTAAATTACTTACACACTTATTGAAAACGAATATTCAGCATGATCACACATGGTCAAACGCTTGTAATCCTGAAAATGAACAGGAAAAATGACATGTAAATTAACACACACTGACACATTTTCCAATAACTCGCACAAAACATACATACATACTGTACATAAACACACATTACCAGCTATTGGACTCCTGACGAAGCTGCCACGCCAGCGAAACGCGTTGAGTGAACCTGCAGCAGTCCAGAAGTGTGCCATACATTCCCCAGAACCCGTGTGGATCCATTCTGTGATCGCCAACGAAACCGGAAGTGACGTGACGGGCCAGACCGGAAGTGACGCTACATGACCTCGGGAGGGGGGTGGATGGAGTACACCAATGCGGCGCATCGATTTTTATGTGTCTAAGCACATGTTGATCATGTAAGTGCAATATCAATTGCCTTTTTCAATATATCCATAGTGAACATACAGTGTTGCACTAGAGTTGTCTTTCTTTTATTCCACTGAGGGTTTGTCCTGCTAACATCAGGGAGTGTTTACAAGCAATACCCCCCTGCATATTGCTGAATCTACCCACTGCATCTATTGCTACCCAAATGCTGTATTACTACTGGGAGAATGTGAGTCCCCATTCATGATTCCTGTTTAGGTTGCTGTGTTTATTTAGACATACCACACTATTTTATTTTTTCTTTATATATATATATATGGTGATACCTGCGCTCCCCACAAGTTTCTCTACACCATTCAAGATAGGAGAAAATTGGATCTTCTCCCAAGAGGGTTGAGCAGCAAAGTTTGCCATTTTTTATTACATTTGAGCACTTTTATAATTAATCACATTATCTTTATTTATATACACATATATATTTTACCTTCATAAGTAGCGCCTCACAATTTTTGTTTTCCACTGTACAAATGAATGGGGGCAGGGGGGGTGACAGGATGCCCATCATTGCCAGGGGGTAAGTAGAACACAATTTATTTATGCTGATTTATGTGTTTAATAATGGGCAAATAATCTATTATCCATATGTGGATAATAGTTATTTTGTCCATTACTTTATTGTATGTGTTAGGGGGCGGGGGGGATGTGTGTTGTTTATTGCTATGTTATTGGGGGCAATTGTCCCCAATAAACATGCTATTGTGCCTTAACCCCTTCATTGCCTTAGCGGTTAGCCGCTAAGGTAATGAAGCTGGTTTAATGTATTTTAATGTATGCAGCGAATCACTGTGTGGGAACCAACCCCCCCGCCCCCCACCTATGGGCATGCTCTGCCAGTACTTCAGGTAGCCTGGCAGAAGCTTCAATGTATGCTGTGAGCATGTGCAACTTTGCATTTCAGCAGCTTAGCATATCTAGCCAAGCCTACTATCCTGGAGACATAATGCCTCCCTGTCGTAAATCAGTGGTGAGATTGACAGTCTTACCCCAGAGTAAAACTCCGCCCCCAAAGGATGTTTAAAAACTGCTTTTCATATCTAAATGTACTCATAACTTCAGTTCTGTAATACTTCCCGACATGTGAGACACATTAATACATTCCGGCACACATGCCGGTCCAAATGATAGTAAACAGAACCGGGTCATCCTAAAATTAAGAGAAATATTAATATCTGTCTCTTAATACCTACTAGACCCCCCGTGTCTGTAATCATCATGTGCGACTTTGTCCCACCGCTACACACATGTAATTTTGATCATATCCTGCAGAGGACTGTCACGATGACATCAACTTTTATCAACACATTTATATTTCTGGGTACTTGATTGAACAGAACAAGTTGCTAAATAAATTGTGATTTATTTCCTTAATAGACAAACACACGACATCTGCAGAATACACTTAAAACCACACTCACTGGGATCAGGAAACTAAATAAATTGTCCTTGGAATGAAAGAAATTGTCATTTGCTTGCCAGTGCAAGAAATGCAGCCTTGGTTTTAAAAGTTCTGTGGTTATGTGGTTGTTAACCCCTTCACTCCTGGACTGGTTGCTGCTGTACTGGAACAAAGTCTTGCATCTTTACATCATGGATTAAAATTCAGGAATCACACTGGGAAAAACCTGGGAGGCCACAGTTATAGACTGGCCAAAGCTATCTTTAACATGTGGATCCAATCCCCTCGTGGGAACAAAAAAAACCACGAATAGCCAAGTGACCCACAGTTCATAAGACCGGTCAAAAGGGCTGTCCGGTGGGCAGGGTGCATGGGTAAGGTTGACGCCCATGCCACTTAGCATACCTGGGCTATACCCATTTCTTGGGGCCACTAAGTCTGATCTCTGACTTAGAGGTGTCAATAGCCTGACATCTGCTGTGCATCAGTATGCCAGTATTGTATACATTATGGGCCTCTGGGTATTGTCATAATTGACACTCTTTTAGACAGGGGGACTCTAAATCTGTGGGAGCCTTTTGAGGCTCCATCATAAAAATAATTACAACCCTTTCAGGCTTGGTCATAAAAATACCGAAGCTCATTCACCCATATCACAGCTGGATGTCCAAGTAATTCCTGCTTAGACTTACAAAAAAAATTCTCCTGCCTTACATTTTAGATCTTCTATCATGTGTTGGTTAGAGGGTATGTCAAGCAATGCATCTTGTCTTTTACCCTCGCAGACAGGGAATGGCCTGCACATGGGGAATAAAAATGGCAGGGACAGGGCAACAACAGTAATGCATGGCAAATCAGGTATTAACCCTTTCCCCCCTGTCACACCTCCCCCACTCAAGATGCAGGGACTGCCCTGACCACCCAGTCCGGTGGCTGGGCTGACCTGTACTTAAATGATTTGCACGGGCGCCACAGTTTCCTTTGAAATCAACAGTGATACAGTATATAAATACAACAGAAATAAACATTAGATGTTACCCAACAAGATACTTGTCAACCTCTCCAGGAAATGTACTAAGATTTCCCACGAATGCAGTCTTGGTTTGGGGTGGAAAGGGAGCGATCCAATAAGGAACACATCATGTGAATAAAAAACATAAAAAACAATAATTGTGCAGTATGTTAATTCAGTGTGGACTAGATGCAAGTCTTGGCTCTTGAGGCTATTCTACTTACAACAGCAATTGGTATTTAAAGCTTTTGTCTGACTTCGTCAGGAGTATGAAGATGGTTGATATTCTTTTTAGGTATGTATTTTCCCCAATCGTTTCTCCTGCAGATAGGCTGTTCCAGAGATGATGATACTCAATTTCCCATGTGGTAATATGCAATAGAGAAACAGAAACGCCCAATGGTGCAGGTTGCAAAAACAGTGGCTTTTATATGACTAAAGGATAAGAGATGTACTCACAATTGGTACAAACAATATGTACATATAAAGGTATATTTGATAACAAGGTGCTCGTGTTCGTGGCAGTGTTTTCTCCCTATCCTCCTCTGTTTCCAGCCGCGCCGCCGGCGGTGGCGTCTGACGTCACTTCACTCTCGCGGCTCACCGCATCCGGTGAAAATGGATTGTGACGCGCTGGGAGAAAGTCTGTGGGAGAGTTCAAGCGTCCGGCGTCTTCTCGTGAAGGCAGCTGCAGCAAATGATTTAGCTCTACGCGTTTCGCTCTGTCTTCCCCTCCAAATAAGAAGCCTATACTGCTGCCATGAGTGGTGGCTGCACATATTTTTCAGCAACCATGGCATATTTTTTCCACCACTCATGGCAGCAGTATAGGTTTCTTATTTGGAGGGGAAGACAGAGAGAAACGCGTAGAGCTAAATCATTTGCTGCAGCTGCCTTCACGAGAAGACGCCAGACGCTTGAACTCTCCCACAGACTTTCTCCCAGCGCGTCACAATCCATTTTCACCGGATGCGGTGAGCCGCGAGAGTGAAGTGACGTCAGACGCCACCGCCGGCGGCGCGGCTGGAAACAGAGGATAGGGAGAAAACACTGCCACGAACACGAGCACCTTGTTATCAAAGATACCTTTATATGTACATATTGTTTGTACCAATTGTGAGTACATCTCTTATCCCTTAGTCATATAAAAGCCACTGTTTTTGCAACCTGCACCATTGGGCGTTTCTGTTTCTCTATTGCATATTACCACATGGGGAATTGAGTATCATCATCTCTGGAACAGCCTATCTGCAGGAGAAACGATTGGGGAAAATACATACCTAAAAAGAATATCAACCATCTTCATACTCCTGACGAAGTCAGACAAAAGCTTTAAATACCAATTGCTGTTGTAAATAGAATAGCCTCAAGAGCCAAGACTTGCATCTAGTCCACACTGAATTAACATACTGCACAATTATTGTTTTTTATGTTTTTTATTCACATGATGTATTCCTGATTGGATCGCTCCCTTTCCACCCCAAACCAAGGCTGGGCTGACCTGCCAGCTCTTGAAGTTAGTAAGTCCTGAGGGCTGTCCTGGCGGGAAAGGCCATCAGCATTACCATGCTCCCTTCCCTTCTTGTGCTGGATGGTGAAGTTCCAGTCCTGTAAGGCAAGACTCCAGCGCAAAAGTTTAGCATTTTCCCCTGACACCCTCTGTAACCAACTCAAAGGATTGTGGTCAGTTATTACTGTGAAATGTCTGCCATACAAATAAGGCTGTAACTTCTTTATAGCCCACACTATTGCCAGACACTCCTTCTCAATGGTGGCATATGCCACCTCTCTGGGCAGCAGTTTGCAGCTTAGATATACTACCGGGTGCTCATCGCCCTCCTCCCCCACTTGGCTGAGTACAGCTCCAATGCCAAAGTCTGAGGCATCAGTCTGCACCAGGAACTTTTTTGAATAGTCTGGAGCAGCAAGTATAGGAGCGCTGGCTAGTGCAGTATTTAATGCCTGAAATGAGACCTCACAGACAGGAGACCAGACTACCAGCACAGACTGTCGCTTCTGGCTCAAGTCAGTCAGGGGTTTGGCAATGGCGCTATACTGAGGGACAAACTTTCTGTAGTAGCCTGCGGTGCTTAGGAAAGTCATGACTTGCTTCTTGGTTTTGGGAATGGGCCACTGCACTATAGCTTCCACCTTAGCTGGTTCTGGCTTAAGATGCCCGCCACCCACTCTGTGCCCTAGGTACAATACCTTTGCCATCCCTACTAAGCACTTGGTGGGTTTCAATGTGAGTCCCGCTTCCCTAATCCTGGCTAGCACCGCAGCTACATGCACTAAGTGTGAGACCCACGAATTACTAAAGACAGCAATGTCATCCAGGTATGCCCTTGCAAACCCTTGCATACCCTCCAGCAAGCGATTGACCAGGCGTTGAAAGGTAGCCGGTGCATTTTTCATCCCGAATGGCATCACTAGAAATTCATAGAGGCCACTTGGGGTAATAAATGCAGACTTATCTCTAGCCTCCTGGGTGAAAGGGATCTGCTAGTACCCTTTACTGAGATCCATAGTCGTCAGATACCTTGCCCCCACGAGTTCATCTAACAACTCATCCATGCGGGGCATGGGGTAGGCATCTGACACCGTGCCCACATTGAGCTGCCGGTAGTCCACACAGAAACGGGTGGTTCCATCCTTCTTAGGCACCAGGACTACCGGACAAGCCCAAGGGCTCTGGGATGGTACAATTACCCCTAGGGCCAGCATCTCTTCTACCACCCTCTCTATACTGCCCTTCACCTCTGCCGACACTCTATAAGCGTGCTTATGCAGAGGTCTCAGATCCTCTTTCAGCACTGGGTGTTCTGCAATGTGTGTCTTCCCTGGCTTGTCTGAAAGCAGAGCCCTATACAGTACTTCTCTAGCATAGCCCTGGCATCTGCTCTCTGCATGACACTCAGCGGAGCCCCTATCTCCACCTGCTCTATGGTACCTCCCTGCCTAGCCTCCCCCAGGAGATCAGGCAGAGCATTGCTCGCCGGATCCCCCATCGGTGGGCTGCAAATGGCCACACTCGGTGCTATGTACTCCTTGTTACGCCGATGCTCGCCACAAACTGGGACCGGACCGCGGGGCTGAGGTGGGGTTATATAATCACCGACCTGAGTCCACGCAGACTGATCCGGAGTGCGCAGTTCATAGTCGTACATTGCAGGGTCAGGATTGGAGAAGGCAGCATCGTCGTTAATGAAGCAGGAGTTCGGCAACAGGAAATCAGGAGTGCCCCGCTTCAGCTTAGGAGCGTGAGCGCGGGGGTGGCTTCTGCGCGAGGAGCGGCCTCGGCCCATGACGCCGATCTCAGCAGGAGGAGACAGCAGGCTGGCCGAAGTTCACCGCAGGGCAGCGTCGGGAAGAACCAACGCTTCAGCGCAGAAGTCCAAGGCAGGCCACTGCAAGAGGATCGCAGCAGGCCGCAGGAAAGGAAGGGTAGCCACTGCTAGGAGGGAATGCAGCAGGCCAATGCTGGCATCAACGCTTCAGCACAGACGTCCAGGGCAGGCCACTGCAAGGCGATAGCAGCAGGCCGCAGGAAAGGAAGGGTAGCCACTGCTAGTAGGGAATGCAGCAGTACCAGTGCTGGCATCAATGCTTCAGCACAGATGTCCAGGATAGGCCACTACAGGAGAATAGCGGCAGGCCACAGGACAGGAAGGGTAGCTACTGCTAGGAGGGAATGCAGCAGTTACCAGTGCTGGCATCAACGCTTCAGCACAGACGTCCAGGGTAGGCCACTGCAAGGAGATAGCAGCAGGCCAGTGCTGGCAACAACGCTTCAGCACAGACGTCCAGGACCAGGCCTCTGGATACTCAGGAACTTGAAGGTAAGAACACTAGGAGAGAGGCCTGGGGTGGTTTGTGGCAGAGTCAGTAACATAGAGATATGAATAGTTATGCTCGGCGCTGGTTCAGAGCCAACGCCTAGAATATAAAGGGCGGAGATCCAATCACAGGAAGAGGGTGTGTGAGAATTCCTCCAATGAAGTAGCACAGGGCAGAAGCTGCAATGAGAGGCAGCACCTGTGCCATAGATTGCCAGAGGAAGCTTGCAACTGCACAGGTCTGCACGGCAATAGTCAAAGCCAGTAGTGGATTCCTTACAGTACCCCCCCCCCCTTCAGGTGAGACCTCCGGACGAACAAGATCCATCACAGATTTGGGGGACATGGAATTGTTCCTAAACCTCCTTAGGCGAGAGGTGGCGTTGAAAGCCCATAGTTTGTTGGGATTCCTTACAGTACCCCCACCACTGGGTGAAAAGCCTGGGTGAACAGGACCATTCATAGGTCTGGGAGACATTGAGTTGTTCCTGAAGTGTCTCCGGCGAGAATTAGGTCCACAATCCAGATGTACATTGGCGAGTGCCATGAAAGACAGCGGTGGTACTGCAGTTCTTGGTACATGGACAATGGGACCTGAGGGCTCCGGAATGGGAACATCGGAAGGACAGTAGCCAGGTGTCCGGTGCATAGTAATAGTCCAAGAGTATGGGACACAGGACACAGATTGTTGGACAAAAATGGCAGAGGGACCTTCAGAGAAGGCAATGTCTTTGGTGAAATCAGCACGGAGGAAGTTGCGAGAGTCTTTAGCTTCCAAGAAATTCCGAGTGGTTGTTAGCAAGGGAATGGGGCGGGAGGGTTCACTACACACTATTGCAGCGGTACTTTTGATACCAAGCAGGGTTGCTATCCCAAGCAATTTGCGAGAGTCTGTAGCAGTGTGTATGCAACTCATGGTACTGGCAGTTGAAGATGGATCCGCTTCCTTTGGTTTGTGATCTTTAGAGAGAATCAAATCCGAAATTGTGGCCTTGGCGAAGGACATAATAAGCATGTCTATACCCATAGTGGACCCATAGAGAACAGGAACGGACGCTTCAGGTAAAGCGACGAGGTCCAGTAAGGGTGTCTTCGTCTTAGGGAGAGGCCAATTGCCATACAGAACGGGCACTTTGGGCACCGCACAGAGACCTGCGAGTAAGGAGTCTGTTTGAAAGGTGAGAAAACAGATTTTATCCAAAAAACAAGGCAGGCGGTTAAGCGGTGCATCGACCTTAGGGAAAAAAGTCTTGGGGTTAAAGCTGGGTGCCTCCAACACAGAGAAAGAAGACAGAGAACTAGAGCTTGGCCTCGGAGTGGAGGTCCCAGGTACCCAGGTCTCACATGATACTGTGGGAGAAGCAATGCAAATTGTTACTGTTTTAAACATAGGGTTTTTAACATCGGTAGCTCCAGGCACCTTTTTGAGAGGTAACCCTAGTCTTGGGACAGGACAGTCAATAGCAAGTACCCCAAGTATTGTGGAAGACACAGAGAAATATAAGTCCATTTTAAAGACGGTATCTTCTGAAAAAAGGGAACGTTCCAAATGCGATACCCCCGAGTTCGTGGTAGTAGACATACAGTCAGTAGTGGATTCCCCGAATACTGTGGGCGAATCAGCGTGAAACAGTATTATTGCAGGAATGGGCATCCCAGACTTAAAGTCATTTTTGATCATCCCGGAGGCTGTGGCATGATCCGTGAGAGAAACTGGGGTAAACTCTCCAACAGACACAAGGGACATCTTGCTTGTTACAGAATTGGGTCCCTGAGAATCCCTAGTGAGGGCATCAGACTCCATGGGAGATTTAGTGACAGGGGTTTTGGAACTGATAAAAGGAATTGCAGGTATCACGGATTTAATAGGAGAAATACCTTGCAAAACAGAAATTTTAGTAAAGGTGATAGGCATCACAGATAGGACAGACAGAAGTAAGCTAGGCAAGGTTGCTTCTATAACAGAAGATTTGGCAGCGGCAAAGCTTAACTCAGCGGCTGCTGGAGAACTTTTAACTACAGTGAGAAGGGACTGCAGATTTACAAAGTCAGGGATAAAGGGAGTCTCAAACTTGAAAGCCTGATCCTTCAAAAAGAAGGGCCCTAACTTTAATGGTACTGAGGAAGCAGCAGCAGATACGCTGATCTCAGAAGGGGTCACTTGGAAAGGAGCATAATATGTACTGTTCGCTTTAAACCCTAGGATTTGAGAAAAGGAGAACTCAGACAGTGCAAGTGGGGCAACCACGACTGTACTGGCCTCTGAAGTGGGTATTTGGGAAAGAGTGTCTGGGACTTCAGAAACGACAACAGATTCCACGAAAAGGGGTCTATGCTCAGAAGCAGGGGTCTCAGCTCTCTGAGTGGCAGACGGGGTGAGTGAAATACATAGGAGTAGGGATTCTGCGAACAGGTTTAGAGAAACAAACGGCTCCAGAATACTTTTTACTGGAGCCAGTATTATTGCCGAAAGTTCAGGGGGCATAGCCCCGAGAATTTTAGCCGAGTCAGAGGACAAAAGGGGTTGATCCTCTGAGGCTAAGGAGGTGTCCCTGACTGACGAACTAAAGGGATCTACCAAGGAAGGTTCACAGGGCTGACCTGCAGGGGTTAACATAGGAAAAACCCCAAGGGTTAAATTACTCTGTACCTGAGAATCAGAGAAATAGAAGCTAGTCTCCGAGAGTGGGGTCATAGGGGGTTCTGCCTCTTGCCCTAGGGACCTATCATTAGACTGCGGAATACTAGGGTTAGCAGTAGGAACCTCACAGAGCAGACTAGCAGGGGTTAACACAGAAAAAACCTCGGAAACAGAGCTTAGAATTTTTGGTTTAGGAAAAGAGGGCAAACAGGATTCATTCTCTGGTGCTAGGGAAGACACACTGACCTGGGTACTGCAGGGATTTACAGTGGGGAACGCATAAGCCTGACTAGCAGGGGTTAAGACCGAAATAACCTCAGGGACAGAACTTAGGGAGGTTAACTCAGGATTAGGGAGCGTGGCAGCTTCTTCCTTAGCGGGCAGCGACAGAGAAATGGTTTGACCATTCTTAGGAGAGAGAGGTAACCCCACAGGTTTAGTAACAGGACTGGCAGCACAGAGAATCTGCCAAGCAGCAGCATAGCTGGCAAGGAGGGGATCCTGTTCTATTATGTGAGTGTCTAGTGTTGAGGAAAGTACATGGAGTGTGTCTTGAGACTGGGCCAACATGAGGAGGGCGCTCTGTTCCACTAGATGAATGTCCAGTGATGAGGCCAGGGCATAGATTGCCTCTTGGGCGTCGGCCAGTTCCATAGGGTTCACATTATCTCAGGTTAAAGGGGAATCAGGGGAGCGAATACATTCGGCTAGAGACTGTTTTAAGTTCAGGATACAGTAAGCCTTAATAAAGAGATCACAACGGCATTGTCTTTGCAAAGGGGTTAAACCTTCATAGGTAAACATTTCATCCATCAGGGGTATTACTTCACACAAATACTGGCCTTCATAGTGGTACTGATACGCAGGCCTGGACATAACTTCAGTTGGTAAATTGCCATCCCCCGCCACGGCGCGGTCCGGTTTTAATGGGCCGAGCATACTGTTACGCCGATGCTCGCCACAAACCGGGACCGGACCGCGGGGCTGAGGTGGGGTTATATAATCACCGACCTGAGTCCACGCACACTGATCCGGAGTGCGCAGTTCATAGTCGTACATCGCAGGGTCAGGATTGGAGAAGGCAGCATCGTCGTTAATGAAGCAGGAGTTCGGCAACAGGAAATCAGGAGTGCCCCGCTTCAGCTTAGGAGCGTGAGCGCGGGGGTGGCTTCTGCGCGAGGAGCGGCCTCGGCCCATGACGCCGATCTCAGCAGGAGGAGACAGCAGGCTGGCCGAAGTTCACCGCAGGGCAGTGTCGGGAAGAACCAACGCTTCAGCGCAGAAGTCCAAGGCAGGCCACTGCAAGAGGATCGCAGCAGGCCGCAGGAAAGGAAGGGTAGCCACTGCTAGGAGGGAATGCAGCAGGCCAATGCTGGCATCAACGCTTCAGCACAGACGTCCAGGGCAGGCCACTGCAAGGCGATAGCAGCAGGCCGCAGGAAAGGAAGGGTAGCCACTGCTAGTAGGGAATGCAGCAGTACCAGTGCTGGCATCAACGCTTCAGCACAGACGTCCAGGATAGGCCACTACAGGAGAATAGCGGCAGGCCACAGGACAGGAAGGGTAGCTACTGCTAGGAGGGAATGCAGCAGTTACCAGTGCTGGCATCAACGCTTCAGCACAGACGTCCAGGGTAGGCCACTGCAAGGAGATAGCAGCAGGCCAGTGCTGGCAACAACGCTTCAGCACAGACGTCCAGGACCAGGCCTCTGGATACTCAGGAACTTGAAGGTAAGAACACTAGGAGAGAGGCCTGGGGTGGTTTGTGGCAGAGTCAGTAACATAGAGATATGAATAGTTATGCTCGGCGCTGGTTCAGAGCCAACGCCTAGAATATAAAGGGCGGAGATCCAATCACAGGAGGAGGGTGTGTGAGAATTCCTCCAATGAAGTAGCACAGGGCAGAAGCTGCAATGAGAGGCAGCACCTGTGCCATAGATTGCCAGAGGAAGCTTGCAACTGCACAGGTCTGCACGGCAATAGTCAAAGCCAGTAGTGGATTCCTTACACTCCTTCAGCATGTTGATGTGATAAGTCTTATTTCTCCCTGTCTCAGCATCTTCCTGTACAACATAGTTGCACTCGTTCATCTTTCGCAGTATCAGATATGGTCCCGACCAGGCAGCCATTAATTTGTTCTCCCGAATGGGCTTGAGAACAAGTACCTGCTGTCCTAGGATGAACTCTCTGCAACGGGCATTCTGATCATACCAAGTCTTCTGCTTCATCTGAGTAGCCCTAAGGTTGTCCTGTGCCAACCCCATGAGCATCTCTAACCGGTCTCTGAGATCTATCACATACTGAAGCACAGAAGCATCAGTAGTGGTAGTCTCCCCTTCCCATCCCTCATGGAATAGGTCCAGAGGTCCATGTACCTTTGCGACCATATAGCAGCTCAAAGGGAGAGAAGCCTGTGGATTCTTGCGGTACCTCTCGGTACGCAAACAGCAAATGCTGCAGGTGAATCTTCCAGTCTTTTCCCTCTGCCTCTATAAATGTTCGCAGCATCTGCTTCAGGGTACCATTGAACCTCTCACATAGTCCATTGGTTTGGGGGTGGTAAGGGGTTGTGCGCTGGTGCTTCACCCCGCACGCCTCCCAGAGACACTGGAGCAATTCACTCATGAACTGCGACCCCTGATCAGTTAGGATCTCACTAGGGAAACCTACCCTAGAAAAAATGGCTAACAGAGCTTTAGCTACTGCCCTAGCATCAATACTCGCAAGCGCTACCGCCTCAGGGTACCGGGTGGCAAAATCCACCACCGTGAGAATGAAGCACTTTCCTGACCAACTGGGAACCATGAGAGGTCCCACGAGGTCCATAGCTACCCGCTGAAAGGGTTCCCCTATTACCGGTAATGGGTTCAGCAGTGCCTTCACACGGTCACCCGCCTTACCTACTCACTGGCAGGCATCACAGGATCGGCAGAACTCTGTCACCTCACTGGATGCCCCCGGCCAGTAGTAACGCTGCAACAGCCGGGCTCGCATCCTAGCGACCCCCTGATGCCCCGCTAGTGGAATGGAGTGGGCTACCCGCAACAACTGCGGCCTATATTCCCGGGGTACCACTAGCTGTCTCTTCCCCATCCATACCTCATCTAACCCGGTGGTCCCTTGCTCTCTGTATAGGAGCCCGCAGTGCCACAAGAAGTAATCAGACCCCTTGCTTGGCTTAGACTCGGACGCCCGCAGTTTCATGCCCTCCAAGATGGGATCAGATCGCACCGCATCCCTAAACTGGGCACCTAACTCTGGCCACCCCCCGGTCACATCTGAGTCAGGGGGACAGGGAACAGGTACAGGGAACAGTAAGTCAGTGTCAGAAAGTGACCGAGTCTGGCTTACCTGTCTGGTCTCTGCAGAGATTACTGGAACTGTAGGTCCCAAATGCAGGGGGACAGGGGCTGGTTCTGCTGCGATCCTTGCTGACTGGCTCCTGGTGATCGCTGCAACAGTTGCCAGCTCAGTGGTAAAAACACAGGTAACGTGTCCTAGGTCGTTACCCAGCAAGACCTCAGCATCTAACCCAGGCAAAACCCCCACCTCCCTCATGCCACGTCCGGCACCCCAGTCCAAAAAGACCCGGGCAACCTGGAGTGACCGCGGTCCTCCGTCTGGCATGGTCACTTGTATCCTGGTGCCCGGGAGCAAATCCTCTGGCCGCATCTTATCAGGGCGAACCAGAGTCACGGTGGCAACGGAGTCTAGCAAGCCGACCGCCTGTCGGTCTCCGATGGTCACTTTCCGCAGATGCTTCTGCCGGACATCGTTGGGCTGCATCCCGACTGGAGCAACCTGATGTCCCCCCCTCTCAGCTGCTGGTCCTGAGGTGGCAAGTGCAGTCTCTCCACTGGGCATCCCTCTGTGGGCTGGTTCCATGGCTATACTTGGCTCCTCCGTGTGTGCCAGTCGCACACGGGCGACCGGCCTTGCAGCTTGTGAGCGTTGCCCCTGATGGGGTCCCTTGGACCGGTCCCGGTCCGGACAGTCTGACCTGAGATGCCCAACCTTGTTGCAAGTGTAACACCGCCTCTCATGCTTGAACTCTGCAGCCTTGGGTGTGCTGTTTGCTGCCGCAGGCTGGTGTGTCCACGGAGGGTTAGTCTTAGCGCCCTGGGCCGCACGGCCCGCTCCTTTGGGTGCTACAGGGTCCTTCATTGCAACTCGGCTGGCCACATACTCATCTGCCATTCTCGCTGCATCCTTATAGGTCTGAGGTTTATGGTCATAGACCCAACCCCTCACATCTGTGGGAAGCTGCTGCAGCAGCTGCTCTTGAAAGAATAAGTCCAGTAGGGTCTGGAATGTTGTAACCCCATTCCCCTCCACCCACTGAGTCCTGTGCAAAGCCATCCTACTGGCATAAGTGCAGTATGACTCTCCGGGGAGTACTACCCCCGTCTGGAACTTGCACCTGTAAGATTCTGGGGTCAGGGCATACTGGGTTAGCAGCTTGCTTTTCACATGACCATAGTCATCAGCATCCACGCGTGGAATACCCATCACAGTCCGTTTGGCTTTCCCAGATAACAGTGGCCGCAGTCTGACCACCCAGTCCCTTCTTGGAATTCGGAACCGGGAACACTGCATCTCGAAGTCATTCAGGAACGCATCGAGGTCATCTGTGCCATCTACGAACTTGCTGAAGCTGTGATGATCCACCTGGGAAAGACCTTGTTCCCCGTTTGCAAGGTAGGAGTTGTGGGTTCTTCCGAGCACTGCTGTCAGGAGCTGTACCCGCTCTGCAGTGCTAACACCCGTTCCCCATGTAGCCAGAAATGCAGTAAGCCCAGGGACGGCATGCTCGGCAGCCGCAGCTGCTACCTCGTCCGCAACCCCTGGCGCCAAGCCACCCACGACCGGGGGGTCACTAGCACTCTCCTCATATCCTTGCAGCCCCGGAGTTGGAGGGACCTCCTGCACTCTGGGCTGAATAGCGTCAGCCAACACAGCAGCTACGGGGACTTGCCCCTATGGTAGGACCCTCTGGTCCTCATGATGCTCCAAATCCTCCTCCAGTTGTGCCTTCGACCGCCCATCTGTCGGTAAGCCATACCCCTCACATCTCCCCACGACTTTCTCTCTGGTCCATGACCTGAACTTTCCTGAGCGATCGCTCATGGTGCCTTCGGAGTATGGGTGAAGGGAACAGTGAAGTCTCTCGTGCTCTTTAGAAGTGTGTGTCAGTTGCTACTTGTCTGAGAAGCTTGCAAGCTACAAGGTCCTCACTATATTACAGAGCCCGCAGGAACCTGCAATATAGGTTTAATCAGTATCCCGCCAGCTACCACCAGTTTTCTAAAAGCTTGTCACGATGACATCAACTTTTATCAACACATTTATATTTCTGGGTACTTGATTGAACAGAACAAGTTGCAAAATAAATTGTGATTTATTTCCTTAATAAACAAACACACGACATCTGCAGAATACACTTAAAACCACACTCACTGGGATCAGGAAACTAAATAAATTGTCCTTGGAATGAAAGAAATTGTCCTTTGCTTGCCAGTGCAAGAAATGCAGCCTTGGTTTTAAAAGTTCTGTGGTTATGTGGTTGTTAACCCCTTCACTCCTGGACTGGTTGCTGCTGTACTGGAACAAAGTCTTGCATCTTTACATCATGGATTAAAATTCAGGAATCACACTGGGAAATACCTGGGAGGCCACAGTTATAGACTGGCCAAAGCTATCTTTAACATGTGGATCCAATCCCCTCGTGGGAACAAAAAAACCCACGAATAGCCAAGTGACCCACAGTTCATAAGACCGGTCAAAAGGGCTGTCCGGTGGGCAGGGTGCATGGGTAAGGTTGACGCCCATAACACTTAGCATACCTGGGCTACAACCATTTCTTGGGGCCACTAAGTCTGATCTCTGACTTAGAGGTGTCATTAGCCTGACATCTGCTGTGCATCAGTATGCCAGTATTGTATACATTATGGGCCTCTGGGTATTGTCATAATTGACACTCTTTTAGACAGGGGGACTCTAAATCTGTGGGAGCCTTTTGAGGCTCCATCATAAAAATAATTACAACCCTTTCAGGCTTGGTCATAAAAATACCGAAGCTTATTCACCCATATCACAGCTGGATGTCCAAGGAATTCCTGCTTAGACTTACAAAAAAATATCTCCTGCCTTACATTTTAGATCTTCTATCATGTGTTGGTTAGAGGGTATGTCAAGCAATGCATCTTGTCTTTAACCCTCGCAGACAGGGAATGGCCTGCACATGGGGAATAAAAATGGCAGGGACAGGGCAACAACAGTAATGTATGGCAAATCAGGTATTAACCCTTTCCTCCCCGTCACAAGGATGTCTCATGATATTCTCATATTTAATAAGGTCACTCACTTCATACCTTCTGTAGCCACGCCCCTGGACTTCTATACCCCCCTTTTCAAGAAATGCTTTGAGGCTCGGCCTCCTGTGTAGATAACTGTGCTATGTTTCACACCTCTGGGATCTGAGGCTTTCAAGTTCTGGCTGTCACGGAGTCGCATCTGCACCGAGCTTGGTAGCCATGACTTCAAAATCCCAGTTCATTCACAGGGCATCAACATACAGGTATATACACATTAAACTATACCTATGTAACTGTGTAACTAATATAATATATTGTGGCCTGTCGTATGGGTGGTAAAATATACACATTCTGCTGCTACAATGTGTTACAGTTTTCTCATATTTTGCACACAGTCACAGTAATGCATACACAATGCCCGGGCCCAAGAGCTGACACTCTAAGACCCCAAAACACAGGTCAGGGGTAACCAATTGGGCTTGACCTTTATAATAATGACATTTATTATAAATCTGGTTAACCCTTTCCCCGCCACAGTGTATTTTTATATGTATTGGGGGTAGATGCTTGTATTTTTATATGTATTGGGGGTATTTTTATATGTATTTAAGGGTGTGACGGTTGGGGTAGCCAGCCTTCATAATAAAGGTTAAGTCTGGGTGGTTACCCCTAAAAAGCGTGGGTGCCCAGCAGCCTATCAGCACTTTAATACAAGGTGTGAGTTTTGTACCCCTTAACCATCATAAGTACGGAACTGGGATTTCGGGAACGGGACTTTAAAAGCTGATACTGTGGGGCAAAAAGGTTTAAAAATGGGTATAAAATGTTTAGGGACAATGTTACCAGTAGTCCCCTAATTTTACCTGTGAATTGCATCTGATTTGCAGGTACGCATATAATTTTTATTAGCACAGTGTTCCCCTATGCAATGTTGTATTTCCCTACCAGCAATCCTTCAGAACCTTGTTCTGAAACTTGGCTGAGGCCATGTTTTGCAGTCTAAGTTCCTGAGCCCAAGTTTTAGAAAGTAAAAATGTACTTTTAACATGTGTATTCATCTCTATGAAGGCAGGCCTGGTAACTCGAGTCTCCAGGCTGTTTACATAGAGATGTTGGATCAAAGGGGAGGATGAAAGTTGAGAGGTGTCGGGCCATTTGGTGTGCGGTGAAGGGCGGAGTATCAGGTCCAGAGACAAAGGCTCCCCACAGGGAGACTTTGTTCTCCCAGACCTGATGGAGCTTACCCAGCGGGAGATGCTAACAAGGGAAGCATTTTTTTTATGCATGTTTCCCATTGGCCAGTTTAAATTTCCCACTCACCGGCAACCTGAGCCCCTCGAAACACCCCCTACACTCCCTCCTCTTATGCGTACAGCAGAACGATCCCCCAGCTTGTGATTGGCTGTCACAGTGTCACGCTGCGCTCACCACAAACAGGACGGAAGACCGTGGGGCTGAGGTGGGGATGGATAGGCACCGACCCACAACCACGCAGTCCTGTCCGGAATGCGTAGTCCAAGTCGTACCGCGTCGTAGGGTTGGAGAGGTCAGGGTAGTCAGGGTACTTGCCGTACTGTATTCCAGGGTTGGAGAGTCCGGGTAGGTAGAGTTCCGTAGCCAAGGTCCAGGGTAATAGAAGGTAGAGTAGTCGAGGAACGAAGCCGGGGTCAAAGCGCTGGAGAGCGTAGAAATCCAAGGAACAGGCAGGGTCAAACAGGACAGACAAAGTTCAAGACAAAACTAGACAGCAGCGGTGAGCACAATGCATAAACAGGAGTTTATGCAAAGCAATGAAAGGCAGACAGAAGCAGGTATATAAGTGGGAAGGATCCAATTACCTTGCAGGGGTGTGCTCTGGTCCTCCAATGGTGTCAGAGAGACACTAATCCAAAACAGCCTGTAATCAGGTTTTCCTAATGATAGGCCTGGTTGCCGAGCAACCCGCGCGCGTGCGCGATGCGCGTCGTGGCGTGATGACGTCACGCGGCCTAGTCTCCGAGTTTCCGTCTGTGGCATGCTCCAGTAGTTCCTTCAAGTTCTCCTGCCCCCCGGTTGCCGAGCAACCCGCGCGCATGCGCGATGCGCGTCGCGGAGCGCCGACATCACACTGCTGTGCCTGCACTGCCCTGGCAGTGCGTGGGCGCATGACTCTGCCCCGTGGTGCATCCCCGGATCGGTCTCCACGCGGAGTAGTGGTAAGTGTGACAGTATCCCCCCCTTGAGGGGAGACCTCCGGGCGACCCAGAGATGGTTTCTCAGGATGCCTACGGTGGAAGGCATAGATGAGGCGGTTGGCATGTACCTGATGATGCGGGATCCACTCTCTCTCCTCTGGACCATAGCCTCTCCAGTGTACAAGATACTGCAATCCTCCTCTGGATATTCTGGAGTTGAGAATGGTCTGAACCTCGTATTCTTGTTGGCCATCTACCAGTATGGTTTGCGGAGGTTTAGGTTGTCCTTTGGAGGATGAGTCTTGTAGACAAGGTTTGAGAAGGGATGAGTGAAACACTGAAGGAATCCTCATATTCCTAGGCAGTTCAAGCCGATAGGCTACTGGGTTGATCCTTTCGGTGATGCGGAAAGGGCCGATAAAACGTGGTGCCAGTTTGGGTGAGGCTACCTTTAGCCGAATGTTTTTGGTAGATAACCAAACCCTTTGTCCTACAGAGTACCATGGGACCTCTCTTCGGTGATGATCCGCTTGTCTCTTGTGTAATATACCAGCGTGCTGTAGGTTCCGATGGATCTTCTGCCATAGGTCTTGTAAGTGACGAATCCTGTCCTCTGCGGCCAGGACTCCAGACTTGGAGATGAGGGAAGGAAGTGCAGACGGATGGAAGCCATAGTTGACCATAAATGGTGACTGTTGGGATGATTCATTCCGAAGATTATTATGGGAGAATTCTGCCCACGGGAGAAGTTCCGCCCAGTCGTCATGAGTGTCAGCAATAAAGCACCTCAAAAACTGTTCCAGAGACTGATTGGTGCGTTCCGTCTGTCCATTGGTCTGGGGGTGATAGCCTGACGAAAAGTGTAGTGTGACGTCCAGACTTTTACAAAACGCCCTCCAGAACCGGGAGATGAACTGAGATCCTCTGTCGGACACTATGACTCGAGGGGTCCCATGTAACCTGAAGATCTCCCTCATGAAAACCTCGGACAACATCGGTGCGGTGGGTAGACCCTTCATAGGGATGAAGTGTGCCTGTTTCGAAAACCTGTCCACCACCACAAGTATGGTGTCCATGCCTCTAGATTTAGGCAACTCAACGATGAAGTCCATCAATATATGTGTCCATGGACGTTCTGGGATGGGTAGTGGTTGAAGGAGGCCCGCAGGTCTGTTATGTGGCGTCTTGTTTCGAGCACAAGTAGCGCAAGTAGCTACAAACGCTTGTATGTCTCTCCGCATGTAGGGCCACCACAATGTGCGTTCGATGAACTCAGTAGTTCTTTTGGTACCAGGATGGCCTGCAGTCTTGGATGAATGTCCCCACTCAATGACTCTCCTCTGGAAATTACGGGGGGTGAACAACCGATCCTCCGGAACGTTGAGTCCTGCCGGGATGTTGTTCTGAGCCTTGGTAATGTCCGTTAAGGCACTAAAAGTATTTGCAGCCAAAATACAAGTGGAAGGGAGAATGGTCTCCTGTTGTTCCACCTTGTTATCCTCTACCAGGAATTGTCGCGACAAGGCGTCGGCTTTAAGGTTCTTAGACCCGGGGATGTAAGAAATGAGGAAGTTAAAGCGAGTAAAGAATAAGGACCATCTTGCCTGGCGAGATCCTAGTCGCCGTGCTCCCTCAATGTACAGTAGATTCTTATGGTCAGTAAGTATCGTGACTGGCATCTCTGTGCCTTCCAGTAAGTGCCTCCACTCTTTTAAGGCCAGTTTGATAGCGAGGAGCTCCCGGTTACCTACATCGTAATTCCTTTGGGCGGAGGAAAATTTCTTTGAAAAATACGCACAAGGATGAAGTGGGGCTTGAGGATTCTTTCTCTGTGAAAGTATAGCACCTGCTCCTACATCGGAGGCGTCGACCTCCAAAAAAAAAGGTAACGAAGGATCTGGATGTGTTAAGATGGGTGCTGAGGCGAATGCCGTCTTTATCCTCTCGAAAGCCTGAAGAGATTTCTCAGTCCACTTCGTAGGATCAGCTCCCTTCTGCGTGAGTGCCGTGATGGGTGCTACTACCGATGAGAATCCCTGAATGAACCTCCGGTAATAGTTGGCGAAGCCGAGGAACCTTTGGATGGCCTTGAGGGAGAGGGGACAGGGCCATTCGAGTACCGCCTTGACCTTGGTAGGATCCATAGCAAGACCGGTGTCCGATATGATGTAGCAGAGAAAGGAAGTGGATCTTTGATGGAAATGGCATTTCTCGAGCTTAGCATACAAGTGGTTCTCTCTTAAGCGCTGCAAGACTTGTTTGACATGCGTAGTATGTTCAGGCATGGATCTGGAAAATATTAGTATATCGTCCAGGTATACTATAACATGATGGTCCAGAAGGTCTCTGAAAATGTCGTTGACAAAGTCTTGGAAGACAGCAGGAGCGTTACACAATCCAAATGGCATGACCAAGTACTCGTAATGCCCGTCGCGAGTATTGAATGCTGTCTTCCATTCGTCTCCTTGTCTGATTCTAACCAGATTATAGGCGCCTCTGAGGTCCAGCTTGGTGAAGATCTTGGCTCCTTGGAGTTTGTCAAATAACTCGGGGGTAGCGGTTCTTTATGGTGAGTTTGTTGAGACCGCGATAGTCAATGCAGGGTCTGAGGGTTCCGGCCTTCTTTTTGACGAAAAAAAATCCTGCCCCAGCAGGTGATGAAGATTTCTTAATGAACCCCCTCTGGAGATTCTGCTGAATATATGTTCTGATCGCCTGGGTCTCAGGAATAGATAGTGGGTATGACCCTCCTCTGGGGGGAATGGCACCGGGTAGAAGATCAATAGGACAATCGTACGTCCGATGTGGCGGAAGTACCTCTGCTTGGCGTTTGTCAAAGACATCGCGATAATCCTCGTATACTCCCGGCAGCTGTACCCTGTCAGGATCCGTGACCTCCAGTCCTGCCACTGCCTTAGGAGCGGACATGCAATGCTCCAAGCAAAAAGAACTCCAACGAAGTGGCGTGGCCTCTGTCCAGTCAATGACTGGATTGTGGATCCGGAACCACGGAAGTCCCAGAATGATGTCCGAGGAGGGGGTGTGAATAACATCCAATGTTATGGTCTCGGAGTGGAAGTCGCTGGTCGAGATCTTCAGAGGCGCAGTTTGCAAGGAAATGATCGCGGGCTGCAAGGGTCGTCCGTCAATGGCTTCAAGGGCTACCGGTCGATCTTTGGGTACCAACGGTATTTTATTCTTGATAGCGAACTCTTGGTCCACGAAGTTTCCCCCTGACCCTGAATCCAGAAAGGCCCGTGTCTGTACTGTGAAGGTCTCACCGGATATGGAGATAGGTAGATAAATCCTCGTAGAGGGTTGAGAAGGGGGAAAAGTTGCAGTGCCCAGCGTGATCCTCCTTATACTCACTGGGCTTTGGCGTTTCCCGGCTTCAGCGGACAGTTGAATACCAGGTGGCCATTATTGCCACAGTAGAGGCACAGTCCTGCTCGTCTTCTCCGTTGCCTCTCGATAGGCGAAAGACTAGTCCCTCCCAGCTGCATGGGTTCATCTAGGACGGGAGTTGTGGAGAGTAGAGGGCCTATGGTGGAAAAGGAAGATGATTGTATACCTCGGGGATGTTTTTTTTTTTCCATCCTTCTCTCTTGGAGGCGCTGATCCATCCGGATGCACAGGTTTATCAGGTCCTCCAGTCCAGCGGGACGATCCAGAGCTGCCAGTTCGTCCTTCAACCGTTCGGACAGACCCTGCCAGAAGACTGCAGATAGGGCCACATCGTTCCAGCCGGTCTCGGCAGCCACCGTCCGGAAGTCCAAGGCATAGCGAGCCACAGTACGGTTTCCCTGAGAAATATTAAGCAGAGTAGATGCAGCCGTAACCTTCTGCCCTGGGGTGTCAAACACCCTTCTGAATTCGGGGATGAAGAGAGTGAGGTCAGAGGTCAAATCTGGGCGTTGCTCCCAGATAGGGGATGCCCATGCTAGAGCGGCGTCAGTCAGCAAGGAGATTATGTATGCGACCTTTGTTCGTGAAGACGGGAAGTGAGAGGGCAGTAGCTCAAACTGTATGAAGCACTGGTTCAGGAACCCCCGACAACCGTTGGGATCCCCTGCATATCGGTTGGGCGCAGGTAGTCGTGGCTCAGAGGTAGGTGTGATGGGAGCAGGAGTGGCTGCGAGTGGGGCGATGTTGGTGGTAGATACTGTTAGACGTCTAACTTGTTCAGTCAGGGTATCAACGTCTTGTTTAAGTTGGGAAACTAGTTGTTCCTTCAGTGTAAATGATCCGGTAAGTTGCCGGAAGCATTCCTCATGGGTGCCTAGGCGTCGGGCCACCTCAGCGGCGTCCATGTTTGTTGGGCTGAGCATATTGTCACTCTGCGCTCACCACAAACAGGACGGAAGACCGCGGGGCTGAGGTGGGGATGGATAGGCACCGACCCACAACCACGCAGTCCTGTCCGGAATGCGTAGTCCAAGTCTTACCGCGTCGTAGGGTTGGAGAGGTCAGGGTAGTCAGGGTACTTGCCGTATTCCAGGGTTGGAGAGTCCGGGTAGGTAGAGTTCCGTAGCCAAGGTCCAGGGTAATAGAAGGTAGAGTAGTCGAGGAACGAAGCCGGGGTCAAAGCGCTGGAGAGTGTAGAAATCCAAGGAACAGGCAGGGTCAAACAGGACAGACAAAGTTCAAGACAAAACTAGACAGCAGCGGTGAGCACAATGCATAAACAGGAGTTTATGCTCAGCAATGAAAGGCAGACAGAAGCAGGTATATAAGTGGGAAGGATCCAATTACCTTGCAGGGGTGTGCTCTGGTCCTCCAATGGTGTCAGAGAGACACTAATCCAAAACAGCCTGTAATCAGGTTTTCCTAATGATAGGCCTGGTTGCCGAGCAACCCGTGCGCGTGCGCGATGCGCGTCGTGGCGTGATGACGTCACGCGGCCTAGTCTCCGAGTTTCCATCTGTGGGAGGCTCCAGTAGTTCCTTCAAGTTCTCCTGCTCCCCGGTTGCCGAGCAACCCACGCACATGCGCGATGCGCGTCGCGGAGCGCCGACATCACGCTGCTCTGCCTGCACTGCCCTGGCAGTGCGTGAGCGCATGACTCTGCCCCGTGGTGCATCCCCGGATCGGTCTCCGCGCGGAGTAGTGGTAAGTGTGACACACAGTTAGAATCCATTCTGTCTTTAGCCTCTTTGTATTGGGGGTGTATTTTTTTATGTATTGAGGTGGGTGTATTTTTATAGGGGGTGGGGATATTTTTATATGTATTGGGGATGTATTTTTATATGTATTGGGGGTGGTATATTTTTATATGTATGGTGGCTGTATTTTTATATATATTGGGGGGTTGGGCAAATTTTTATATGTATTGGGTGGGTGTATTTTTATATATAATGGGGGGATTATGCATTTGGTTTTTATTTTTTTCGGTATGTATTTGGGGTGTGAGGGGGGGTTGTATGTATTTAGGGGGTGGTTTTTTTTGGTATCTTTTCTGTGGGGGTGGATTGAGTGAGAGTGGGATAATTGACGGAAGGTGGGGGCGAGTGAGAGGCGAGAGGGTGTCAGGGAGGGATTGAGTGAGGACAAGAGGGAGTAAGAGTGAGATGCATGGGAAAGAAATACATGTGAGACATGAGGGGGGAGAGTGGGAGCAGGTGAGGGAGGATGTGGGAGAGAAATACATGGGACGAGGGGGGGAAATAGAGGGAGCTCGTAAGGTGTGAAATACCGCTGACATAGGGGTTGGGGTGGTACCAGGTGAAATTCTAGTTCTGGGTCCTGGGAAATCTGTCTGCGGCCCTGGTTGAGTCCACAGAAATTGTGAGGAATGGACATCGGCCCCGCTCCCGTGATGTATCTTGTGATGAGACGGGTGACACGTTGCGCTGCAGGTTGGGGGACACTGAATGCACCGTGTCCAGGCTCCGCCTCGTGGCACGCCCCGCGATGAGATGCATGCCGCACGCCACACTACGAAGCCGGGGGACACCTCACGCACCGTGCTCAGGCTCCGCCACCACCCCGTGATGTCACGGGTGATGTCCATCGCACACAAGCTAAGTGCAGGTGCCGCACGGATCTGAGAAGTCTGGATCTCTCTAATTATTCCACACCTGCTCTTCTCCGTCTCAGTGGACTGAATATGTCTGAGGGAGCGTTTCTCATTCATCACCCTCCAGCCTTGTACTTACCAGCTATTGGCTACCTGTTCCTTAAATGCTCAGCCGACCCTGCTGCCAAATTGGCTGAGCATAAACTTCTGTTTATGTAATGAAGTGCTTGCCGCAAGTACGCTGTTGCCTTGTTAACCCTTGCCTTCCTTGCTCCTGTTTGACTTCGGCTTGTATCTGGACCTCTGCCTTCTCTGATCCCTGAATTCGGCTCGTATTTGGCTACCTTCTCTACTCTTGAACCCCGGCTCCGCACTATGACTATCCAATCTCTCCTATCCTAGACCACGGCAAGTACCACGACCTCTATGACACCTCCTACCCTTACCCGAATACACGACCTTCACTCTGTACTCTGGACTTGGTTGCTCAGTTGCAGGTCGGTGGTTACCAACATCCCCACCTCAGCCTCGCGGTCCTGTCCTGTTTGTGGTGAGCACCCGTTACAGAAATATAATTTGTTGACTTTGTGGGTCAATAAGAATAAAAGAAGCTGATTAAACCCCCAAATATAGGGTGCTGCACACACCACCCATTCCTGTAGCTATCCCTGTTACTGCTGTGCCATATCGAGGGGTTACATATACTTAAAATATTCCAAAGAAAGATACGTTTTAAAATGGAATGTTGGCAGGTGGCACTGAAGTGTTTAGAATGCAATTTGCATGTTGTCCTATTTCCCTATTTGTTCACCATGACAGGATGGGAGGTTAAATTAACACTCTGCTTAAACAAATATATACTTAACCTTTTTGGTGTCTTGGGGCTCACATCTCACTGCAAGGCAATGATTATTGAATTGTTGAGCAATGCATTGCAAGAACATGTATTTCTTGACTATAATTGTTACCTGATAAAATTAATTTCCATAGGATCCATTGAAAATAAAATCTTGTTTCTTTAAAAAAAAATAAAAAAAACACAAATTATATTTTCACTATGAGGTAGAGTGAATCGTTTCTCTTTTATTATTTTTCCTACGCAGCTTTCCTTTTAAATGGCAAAGGATTTTACATAAGTAAATTATAAGCTATTATTGGGCTACAATTAAGCGAGTGGGTTTTGGATCTTCAAAATGTGCGTTTTGGTTTTAAAAATGGTTCCTGTTTTGCCAAAACTCAATTTGTTTTGGTTTTGAATTTGAAAAACAATTATTGCATTTTTTTTCTAAGGAATTTGGTAGATCTTTTCACAAAAGTTTGTGTGTTTTTATCCAAATTGTTACGACATTTAAAAAAGCAATTGTAGCCCCAGTTGTTTATAAAAGCACAAATATGCTTATTTCAGCATTGCAAAAGAAATATAGTAAGGTTTATTTATTATTGTTACCGATAATCCAGAAAATAGCAATATAGATGGATTTATAACGTATTCATCTATAAAAGTATTGCTGGCTTATAATAATTAATATACTATGGGCAAACTATTATTTTAAGGAAATTAATGTGTAGCTACAGTATGGGTTCCAACAGGAAACACATTCACACATGCACGCCCTAGTTTATGAGAGTTTCTGACACGATAGAGAGGGTCCAATTTAAAAACAGTAATTTATTCGAACAGCAACAAAATATAACACTTACACAGTTGTAATAATTATACTTCCTTATAAGGTTTGTACTTATTACAGGCCTAACAAAAAAATACAATACAGTTCATCCTATCTAAACATATATTGATATAAAATGTGTATATGTGTATATGTGTATATATGTGTACATATGTATATATGTATGTATATATATATATATATATATATATATATATATATATATATATATATATATATATATATACAGCAGGGCCCCACTAATATGGTGGGTTCCGTTCCGGGCCCCCACCGAAAAGCAGAAATCGCTGAAAAGCGGGGCCCTAGCAATCGATGCAAAAATAATGTGCATTGCTTACCTTAGATGTATTCTTACATTGGCCGCCATCACGCAACATTATCCAGCGCGGGAAGGTAAGGGAAACACCAATTGTGCGCTGACACGCACTACTTCCGGTTCTGCGGTGGCCGAAGGGAAGGTACACACCAATTGTGCGCCGACACGCAGTACGTGTACTTCCGGTTCAAAGGGCTACTGTACAACAGCTGAAAGGGATCGTGGCCAACCAGGAATGCAAGAAAGCATCTACAAGTAAGATGTCTTAGTGCCAGTCACTGATGGGTGTTGGGGGACTAGGGTGGGCAGTGCCAGTCACTGATGGGTGTGGGGGGACTAGGGTGGGCAGTGCCTGTCACGGATGGGTGTGGGGGCACTAGGGTGGGCAGTGCCAGTCACGGATGGGTGTGGGGGGACTAGGGTGGGCAGTGCCTGTCACGGACGGGTGTGGGGGCACTAGGGTGGGCAGTGCCAGTCACGGATGGGTGTGGGGGCACTAGAGTGGGCAGTGCCAGTCACTGATGGGTGTGGGGGGACTAGGGTGGGCAGTGCCAGTCACTGATGTGTGTGGGGGAACTAGGGTGGGCAGTGCCTGTCACGGATGGGTGTGGGGGCACTAGGGTTGGCAGTGCCAGTCACTGATGGGTGTGGGGGGACTAGGGTGGGCAGTGCCAGTCACTGACGGTGTGGCGGGACTAGGGTGGGCAGTGCCTGTCACATATGGGTGTGGTGGGACTAGGGTGGGCAGTGCCTGTCACGGATGGATGTGGGGGCACTAGGGTGGGCAGTGCCAGTCACTGATGGGTGTGGGGGCACTAGGGAGGGCATTGCCAGTCACTGATGGGTGTGGGTGGACTAGGGTGGGCAGTGCCAGTCACTGATGGGTGTGGGGGCACTAGGGTGGGCAGTGCCTGTCACTGATGGGTGTAGGGGCACTAGGGTGTGCTGTGCCAGTCACTGATGGGTGTGGGGGCACTAGAGTGGGCAGTGCCACTCACTGATGGGTGTGGGGGCACTAGCGTGGGCAGTGTCAGTCACTGGGTGTGGGGGCACTAGGGTGGGCAGTGCCTGTCACAAATTCAGCACAGGATGTACAGTACTGTACAGAACTGGGTAAAGGGGCACAGGGAGGAGATTAACCCAGGCACAGAACTGGATAAAGGGGCGTCCCTGCCAACACACGTCAAGAAAAAGGCTCACACTTATTGCATTGTACAAGTACAGTACCTTGAAGGTATATTTTATTGTGTACAGTAGCATGACAAACACTGAACACTGCTGTACTGTACTGTACACTGCTTAATAGGAATAATCCTACAACTCTGCAAAACTACAAAAATTCAAATGCAAAAAATACAGAAATTGCACATACAGTACAGAACTGTAGGCTGTCAAACATTACTGTAAAAAGGTACAGTACAGTACAATAGAGATTAGCAAATGCAGTACAGTTCTGTAACTACAGTGCAGTCCTCGGTTTTCCAACGGAGTCTGTTCAGGTGGTGGCATTGGATGGAGTTTTGAATGTGCCATTCGTTGTGAGGTGAGGCGTTGGATCGCGAGGCCTACCTGTACTGTACAGGTTGTATTGTCCAAAGGATGAAGTTGATGGCACTTCATCATCATAGGACTCAACACATCTTATTCGTTTTGATGATGGCGAATTGGATGAATCTCTTGCAGGTCTTTGTGTTGCTGTTACTGTTGGATGTTAAGATTCTTCAAGGGTAGCGGTCGCAGTTGAAGGTTGTGATGGCACTTTACTAAAGAACGAAAACAATGAAAGTTGCCTTGAGCATTGCCGTCTCCTTTCCCTTACAATTTCTTTATAGCATGCAATCGCGTTTTGAAGGCTTGCATTCACTTTAGAACTTCTTTCGAAATTTGGATCAATCCTCTCAAAAGCTTCCATCCCCTTTTTGGTACAGTTGATAGCTTCATCCAAACCCTTGGTTGTCATTTCTACAGGAACAGCAGGACTATTATCAGGATCTCACTCCTCGTTGCAAAACATCCTTCTATGCTCATCAGTCAGAAGAAGATCTTCATCTGTTAGGGGCTGATCATGGGATTCAAGCAATTCATTTACATCCTCAGGCTCGACTTCCAAATCTAATTCCCTTGCCATTTCCAAAACATTTGTAGTGGCTTCCTCCACGTGATTCTCCAAATCTTCATTATTATCCATAAGTGTGGGAATTAGTTTCCTCCAAACACCTTTTAAGGTTGATTCTTTCACTTCCTCCCATGCATCGCTAATAGTTTTTATACCATCCAATATTGTGAAGCCTTTCCAAAATGCTTTTAATTTATTTTCTCTAGGCCTAGCTGCTCTGTCACTGTCTAAGACATCAATAGCCTTAGCAAAAGTTCTCCTTAGGGAATAGGATTTAAACACCGCACTTAAACCTTGGTCCATAGGCTGCAGCAATGAAGTTGTATTTGCAGATAGAAACATAAATGTTTTCTAACTGTACATACCAATTAGACCTTTAGGATGGCTTGGGGCATTGTCTGTGATAAGTAAAATGTTAAAAGGAATATTCTTGCTCCTGCAATAAGCCTCAACAGTAGGCTTAAAATAGTCTGTGAACCAATTTGAGAAAAGAATCCCAGTCATCCAAGCTTTTGAATTGGATTTATAATAAACAGGAAGTCTAGCTTTTGCATAATTCTTTAGGGCCCTAGGATTTTCTGACCGGTAAATCATCATAGGTTTTAACTTGCAATCGCCAGCTGCATTAGCGCCTAGCAAGAGAGTTATCCTGTCATTTGCAGGTTTGAAGCCAGGCATGGCCTTCTCCTCTTTAGCAATAAAAGTATGAGACGGCATCTTCTTCCAATATAGGCCTGTTTCATCCATGTTGAAAATATGCTGCTTAGTGTATCCACCTTCTTCGATGACCTTCGCAAGCTCACGTGGATAACTTTCTGCAGCTTCTGTATCAGCAATGGCTGCTTCACCCTGCACTCTGATGTTATGGAGCTGGCTTCTTGCCTTAAACCTATGAAACCAGCCTCTGCTAGCTTCAAATTTATCATCAGCTGCTACGTCACTTCTGTCAGCCTTCATATTATTGAAGAGGCTTAGGGCCTTGGCCTGGAAGATGGCTCTGCTTAAAGG